>NC_134483.1:326150555-326450555 GCF_040206685.1 Ascaphus truei
GTTTGTGGTTGGTGCCGTGGGTGAGAGAGATAATGATGTGGAGTACCACTTAGCATAAGGAGGGGGACCCAAAGGCATAGAGAGATAGCTCCTTACCTCTATCGCTGGTCATTCTGATCCTGTAATGCTGCTTCAAGTGGATACAATGTGGTTCTTGGTTGCTGTGCCGGTGCTGTCGGTCCTGGCAGCTGCATGAACGCAGCGACAGCAGCAGTGAGAGACTCCAACACTCCCACAATGGCGCGCTTCCTGGATCTCAGTAGATTCAAATAGAGGACAGAGAAGGCATCCGGAGCATCAGCGGAGAACGGCAATGAATGACAAGAGGAACCCAAGGTCAGAGATAGGCTTTATTAGTGCAGACAAACTAATGGAAAATTACAAATGTTGTAGACGGCGGTGCATTACCTGCTCCTTCCTCAACATAAAAAAAGAAATTCATGTCTCATGTCAGTGGAGATATATTTCCTGTTAAGGGATTTATCATTTGTCAGACCTCTCATGTCATTTATTTGTTTTTGTGTGGTTGCGGCCTACAATATGTGAGCCGTACCAAACGGCCACTTTGTGTAAGGTTTCTGGAGCATAGGAGAAACATAGTGAATGGGGTGACCAATCACTATGTGTCCTCGCACTTTCTCCTTTGCCATGACAAGAAAACTGAGGGTCCTAAAATTATGGGATTAGAAGTTATCCCTCCCTCTATTTTGGCAGGAGAAGGTTTAAAGCTCTTTCACGTAGGGAGACCTTCTGATATTCAAGCTTCACAGATTGATTCCAGGTGGTCTCAATGAAAACTTGGACATGTAGACGGACGTTCACAGAGGTACACAATTGGAGACTTTTATAAGGTGAAATTATAATAAGGCTTTATTGTGCCTTTTCCTTTTCATCAGGAAATCCATCCAAACACAGGGTGGGGGGGGGACAAAGCTTCTATTCACTTGGGAGTATTTCTAGTGAAACACTATGCAATTAATTCACATCTCCCTTAGTCAAACATTTCTCCCAGCCCCAAACACATAGCATGAAATAAGCAGATATAAGAAGTCTCTTAAGAATGAAAGTCTTATCTGTTTCTTGGAGGGAAAATCTTCTCAGTTCCTGGTTCAGCTCCCTTCACTCAGGGTGTGTCAGCTTCAGGTTTAGTAGTTTTCCCTGTGTCTTGTAAGTAGCTCTGCTGTTTCTTCTGGCAGGGCTCAAGACTGTTGTGTCTCCAAAGGTCAGCTCATAAGTGAGCTAAGGAGTCACTTCCTGTCTCAACAGACAGGCTTTTGTAAGCAATCTAAATCAGGCAGCTGGTGTTTATTAATTGACTACCAGCAGTTAACCACCACACTGCTAGATTAAAGGCACATTACTTGAACAGGGATTACTCCCCTGTTACATACCTCCCCTGTTTGTGGGAAGCTCGGGCTTGCCACGGCCAAAGCCCATCCTTCCACTCTCATTCTAGATATCTCTGTGATTTGAATGAGAGTAGATGGAGGAAGAAAACCCTCAGTCCTGCTGGGATTGGAGCCCTTTCTCCAGTTTATTCGTGTCTCCTCCTGAAGGTGTTTGAGATCAGCACCCCTCAGTCGCTCGAGGAGGACTTTTTCCAAGTATAGTCTTTTTTCTACGTGCGTGGTCATGAGATTTCCCTCGCGTCGGGTGCTCGTCTTATTGTAGGCATACTGTATGGGAGCAGTTGCAGAGCGTTTCAAAACAGCCCTTTGAGTTTTCCGCTCTTGAAGCTGTCTCTCTGCCCTTTTCCCACTCAATGGGGTTGCTAGTTCAGCCCCTTTTAGATTAAGTTACAATTCCACACCCACTTCCAGAGAATGTCCCATCTTTTTAGCTTCATCAGCTAAGGATTTTTCTGGTTTTAATTCAGCACGTGTACCTTCTTTTGTTGCCTGCTAGGTGGCTGAAGGTTTTGCTAGTGCTTGTTTAGGTGGTTCAGATTTTGCAACCTTGTCTTTCAGATGAGTGGTATTCCCAGCTCTCACTGTACCCTTGTCTTCATGGGTTTTTGAGGCTGTGGGATACTGACGCTTAGTCAGGGTCAATACTTGTCCTTTTAGGACTGTAATCTCATCCGCGAGAGATCCCTGTTTTTTGAGTGCGTCTTGCAAGTCTCTTCTCAGGGAATTTGTCTGCATACTTTGCTTTCCCTGAGCTTGCTTCCACATTTTTATTGCATTGTGAAGCACTATGAACTTCTTTGCTTGGGCCACAGTTACTTGTTTCAGTTTCTGGACCTTCTTGTGCTCCCTTTTGTGCCGCGTCACCTGGGTTCTAAGCTTGGCTTTAAGCATTGCTTTGGTGATGCTCATGGTAGCCTTCAGTTTCTCATGCTACTTTGCGGGGACATACTGGGTCATCAGACGTTCCTGCAGCACTTGAATTTCTTTAACAGCCTGCAGATTGTCATCCTGCAGAGTTCGCTGCTTCTCCTCTGCCTTCTCGAGGTGCGTACGCAGACCTTGCAGTTGGTTCTGCAGTCGGTGCTCTGCTTCAAACTTCTCACCTTCCAAAAGTCTATTTATTTCTTTAAGCTCGTGCAGCTTTTCATTTTTTCCTTGACGTCGTTTGTCAAATTAAAATTTTCTTCTTTGAGTTTTACGTTTTTTCTTTGTAATCTTAAATGTTCTCCTTTTTCAGTCTCTGTAATATTCAGGGCTTCTTTGCAGTCCTCCTTCCATTTACGCACATCTGCTTTGAGACTGACAGTCTCCTGGCGTGAGACATCCTTCTCTAGGTTGAGGGTCTGAAGCTCCTTCTGGGAGATTTGGGGATTTGTATTAAGATTGGCAATAGTTTATTTAGCAATGTCCAGCTCCTCAGTGAGACTGTGTAGTTCCTTTCTGGAAACTTCCAGGTCTGTGCGGCAGCTGTTGGTCTCATGATGTGAGGCATCCAGTGCTTTGCGGAGTGTCTGAACCTCTTTCTGAGATACGTCCACCTCAATCCGGACACTGTTGACCTCCTGTTGTGAGGCATTCAGCTCTATGCGAAGAGTGGGAACCTCTTGCTGGAAGACTGTCATCTGCTTCAGTGCCTCCTCATACTTCCGCTTTAGTGTAGCCACCATTTTATCAGATTGGCTCTGCTTTTCATCCATGGCGGAAATAGTAGCATTTGCAGTATCTAGCTCAGTCTTGAGATCGTCCAATTCTGTCCCAGATTAAGAGTACATTGCGAGCACCGTCATCTGTAACTCAGCATTATCTGCTCTCTCAAGTTTCAATTGTTCTCGAAGTAGATCACAGTCACGCCCGGCAATTTTCAGGGTGTCTTCAGGGCTGGTCAAGGGATCGTCACTCACTGGTTCCGGCTCCACTTCCTTGGGATGACTGGTTGAGGGTTCCTCACTGTTGGCACCGGACAGACACTGCTTTGGGGTACACGACTTCTGCCATGGGCCCTCTGGATATTCGGTTAACTGCGGGACGAATTCTCCATTTTCTCTAGGCTGCAGGGCAACTCGTCCCCCTTTTTCTCCACAGGATCTGCGGACGTGTCTGTTCCTTCCACGGTAAGTGAAGAACCGCTTTTCGTTTTCTTTTTCCGCCTTTTTGTTTTGGATGACTCCGTCCCATCAGGAATACTGGGGTCTCCTTTATTTGAAATTTTAGCAGCGTCACTGGATCCACCCGGCTTTTCTTGCAACTGTAATAGCTGACGTAAATATTCGGTGATCCACTGCTCCCGCTCTGTCTCCTGCTGATCATATTCGTCATCAAAGGGAGCGGTCTTTTCTGTTCGTGCCGAGTTCAGGCACCCCCACCATTCTTGGGGTGTTTTGTGGGTGTGACTCGGTTCGGGTTCCCCGTAAGAGATGTCTTCCTCTTTATTGGACTGGAAGGGCCACTCTTCTGTGGGGTAGGGTTCATTACAGGAACGCTGCATCTTATCCTCCATTTTTAGGCTATCAGGTGTAATTTTATTCCTGACCTCAGGAGGCGCTATTGCAGCTGTTGCCACTGTATTTGCTAGAACTCCCAATTGTGGTAGTCCTACAGGTGGGCATACCCTGCTTGTAGAGGTCGTAGCTCTCACAGGCATCTCTGTAGACTTTTCTTTCTTGGGTAATTTTTTACAATATCAGCAGTGCTGTGCATGCATTTTCTCTTATCAGGTATACAAGATGTGCAGTTGCTAGGTAAAAAAGTCTATTTGCTTTACACCATTTACTTGCTAGGTATAATCTCTCATTAGGTATGCTGAATGTGTAGTTGCTAGGAAAAAACGTCTGTTTGCTTTACACCATTTACTTGCTAGATCCAATCCCTCCGCTTCAGCAACAGAATTTGGTTTTCTTTCTGAGTTCAGTAATTTTCAGTCTCATCTTTGGGTATTATGGCATTCAAACTTCACCCTTTGGGTGTCTGTTTTTGCTCCCAAGATATATAGGCAGACTTTTTTTACTTGCAGAAAAAAAAACATTCTTTGCAGTGGACTATTTCTTTCATTCCCGGCAGGGTGACTCTACACTCAGCAATTGGCTTTGAAAACCTTTTACACAGTTCAGAAATCCCTTTTTCCCCTATAGGGCAATTTTACACTCAGCATTTGTTTGCTAAAAATTCCCCTGCTTCAGCACAGTCTTGTATCAATTTTCACACTTTTCTGCATATATTCCATTCACAGCTGGTAGCCCTATGCGGTGGCAACCTTTATTTGCAAAATCAGTACCACTCGTGGGTCACCATCTGTATTCACTGCTTCAGCGAAACTTTTGAAAACAACAAACATCTATCCCTTTTTAAGGGCTGACTCACTTCTTGAACCCTGACTATGGCTGGAAGGCAAAACCCCTATTTCAATGACCATATTACACATTGTGATAGGCAAATAAGGTTTTAGCTGTTTCAGTAGTCTCTCTCCTCTTGGGATTGGGGCAAAGAGTCCACTTGTGGTTTTGTAAGTTTTCAGTGGTGTGTATCCCTTTAACTCTGATCTCTGCTGCATGAGAGGTTTTTTTAATTTTCTAAATTGCTCAGACTTGTTTGTAGGCAAAAAGCATAAAAAAAATTTCACATAAAAAAATCTCCGGTCCTTTTTAACTACAAAGACACCTCTCATCTCACTTCGGACACCATATGTAGACGGGCGTTCACAGAGGTACACAATTGGAGACTTTTATAAGGTGAAATTATAATAAGGCTTTATTGTGCCTTTTCATCAGAAAATCCATCAAAACACAGGGGGGGGGGGAACAAAGCTTCTATTCACTTGTGAGTATTTCTAGTGAAACACTATGCAATTAATTCACACCTCCCTTAGTCAAGCATTTCTCCCAGCCCCAAACACATAGCATGAAATAAGCAGATATAAGAAGTCTCTTAAGAATGAAAGTCTTATCTGTTTCTTGGAGGGAAAATCTTCTCAGTTCCTGGTTCAGCTCCCTTCACCCAGGGTGTGTCAGCTGCTGTTTCTTCTGGCAGGGCTCAAGACTGTTGTGTCTCCAAAGGTCAGCTCATAAGTGAGCTAAGGAGTCACTTCCTGTCTCAACAGACAGGCTTTTGTAAGCAATCTAAATCAGGCAGGTGGTGTTTATTAATTGACTACCAGCAGTTAACCACCACACTGCTAGATTAAAGGCACATTACTTGAACAGGGTTCTTGAACGCTAATATAAATTACTACACAGGTTATTAAGAATTTAAATTAGCGTTAGGGACCCCTGAATTGTGGTCTGCCGTGCAGTTGGCTCAGGGGCTTACAACAATTTTGGCCAAAAATGTTAAACTAAAAGACCATTTTACTTGATATTTATACATATATATTATTTAGGCACTGTACCATGTATGAGTTTCACTGGATGTGCTAAAAACTGAGCTCTGTCTGTGTTTTATGTTCTGTCTCTGATTTTAAATATATATTGCCATGCTCAATAGCACTCCTCTGTGACACTCATATGCTTATATATATGTTGTGGTCATTTTGGGGGTTCAATAGGAGCTTGTTAGGTGTCCAGTATGTTTTACAATTGTTGTTCAGCTAGTCTTGGCTGATTGGAGGGTGGCAACCTCCTACCTAATTGTAGCTCACCCCCTCCCACATTTAAATGGTTAAGGGCTCACTCCATAGCATCTTCCACTCAGGGGAACTTGCTGGCTTGCAGTATGGTTGTGACAACTCTAATACAGAGTGCTTTTCCTGGTAATGTACAGGTTATTAAAAGCTTCAATCAGACTTAGAACTTTGCAACTAATATTGACAGATTTACTATAAATCATTCTTCCTGTTACTACACAGGTTATCAAGAATTTATATTAGCGTTAGGGACCCCTGAATTGTGGTCTGCCGTGCAGTTGGCTCAGGGGCTTACAACTATTTTGGCCAAAAATGTTAAACTAAAAGACCATTTTACTTGATATTTATACATATATATTTAGGCACTGTACCGTGTATGCGTTTCACTGGATGTGCTAAAAACTGAGCTCTGTCTGTGTTTTATGTTCTGTCTCTGATTTTAAATATTTTTGTGTGCACAATTTTCTATTTATTGTATAAATTACACTTGTTCACTTTATGCACAGTTCATTTTGTGGGTAATTGATTAGCTGTCCAACCCACCAAACACAGTTATCAACAAGCTATAAATATCTGTCTAGCCCTCACCTGGGTAACCCCTGATGAAGTCAGTGTGCCGCTGACGAAATGCGTAGGGTGCGTCATCACGTTGGGCACTTGAATCATTTGATCAGCTGCATAGTATCTTCCTGAGGGAGAAACGCCGGTATACCAGAGGTGGCGTTCCAATCTCTTGATGTGCTTTGATCTTAAGACCTTCAGCTCTCCTCGTTGAACCAGCTTGCCTTTCTGTTACTATACATCCAGGTTACGACCCGCACCGGAGGAAAAGAACATCTGTGGAGCCAGCGGGGGTGTTTAACCCACTCCCAGTGACTGAGTTTTTCGGGATTCACCGCAGTATGGTATGATCCTCTGGCTATTTAAGGACAAGCTATAAGGTACTCTGTAACGTATAACCACACTGTCAATATTACAGTTCCTACAGCTCCTGGACACTGCAGTTCCTAGCTGACGGGCGCGCTACTAAGCGTTGCTCCTGGATCAGCCTACTTTGGAGCCCTAGTTCATACGAGCAAAACATCTAATTGGGACCTTCTGTATATGTGTTAGATACATTGGAATTTATATATAACATACCTTTCATCCTAGAAGGACTATAATTTTATCTGAACAAAGTGCACAGCTAAGTCTTTAATAACCCTGAAGGTTAAGATCAAACATCCTCATTTGTACAGCATACAGTATGTCCATGTCCAACTTTTAATTATTTGTATTGTTTTTATTTCACTGTATAGCTTATTCCCAAATTCAGTGGGTTTATATATGTCTGAATTTTATTAAATGTATAATCATTATATGCTAATAGGAGTGTGCACTCATCTTTCTGGTTTATTCACATGTGTTTAAGGAATTGGTTATTCCTTGATGAGCAGCCTTTTCCTATTGCTATAATACAATTACCTACACTGCCATAGCCCCCAATTCGTACACTCCCTTATCACCTTGTTTACATATCACATTTGTGCACTATTTATATATTGTTTGTGATATTATTTGTGCGCTGGTCTTGTTGTGTGTGTGTGTGTGTGTGTGTGTGTGTGTGTGTGTGTGTGTGTGTGTGTGTGTGTGTGTGTGTGTGTGTATATATATATATATATATATATATATATAATAAAGTGAATTTGTAATTGCAAAATTCAAGAAAAAACAGAATATATACAAAAATTGAATGTGAAAGTGAAACATATAAATTACCATGATCTTTAGCAAAAAAAAAAAATACATTCGTGAGTCTTCCCAATATAGAATAAAAAAATGGGGCCAGCTTCTTAAAAAAACATCAAAGAATGAGTCAAAGAAGAAAATCAGAGATGCGCACTGTAACGCACTGTAACGCACTGTAACGGGTGCTCACCACAAACAAAACCGGACCGCGAGGCTGAGGTGGGGATGTTAATATAAACCGACCTCCAGCCGCGTGAGCGCGTCTGGTGTGCAGAGTGATAGTTATATAGCCGGGTCAGGGTTGGAGAAGTGAAGATAGTCGTAATACTCGCCATGGTCAGGGGCTGAAGCAGTCAGATGGTCATAGAGGGTAGCCAGGGTCCAGGAGCGGAGAGGGTAGAGGTCCAGATGCAAGCTGAGGTCGAGGCAGAGAGAAGTCAGGGGTCCAGGTACAAGCAGAGGTTAAAACACTGAGGAACAAACAGGATCAGAATGCACAAGGCAACAGAAGCTTGAGGTAAGCACTACATTAGGAACGAAAGATTATGCTCAGCCAATTTGCCAGAGGGCTGGCTGAGCATATAAAGGGCTGGTGACCAAAAGGCAGCTCGCAAGCAGCTGCCAGAGTTTAGGGTGAACCGCCCACTCGATAGCATGCGCTCTATGGTAGAGCGGAGGCGGAGTGAGCTGCAGGTGCAGATGATCCTAGGGCAGAGTGGAGTTACGGATTAACCCCTTGTGTGCTCCGTGGTGCGACACCGGTGCGAGGTTTCCTGCGGCATGATGCGTCACCCATGTCGTCACGGGACGTGATGCGGGGGCGGGGCCTAAGCCGAACCTGGGGGTATGCCCCTGTCTGACTGCGCTCCGTTTGCAGGTGGCCTCCCTGGTCTGCGGCGCATCATTCGTGTCATTACGGGACCTGTTGCGGGAGCGGGACCTAGCGCCGATCCTCGCGCATGCTTCAAAAATAGAAAGTCCATAAAATGGAGGAAAATTTATTGAACAACAAAGTCAATATTCACTCACAAAAATTGGGATGTGAACAATAAAAAACAGGACATACATTTAAAAAAAAAAAAAACACTGTGGTCGTGTGCAGACCAGGACAGTCTCATATGTCATAGGTCTGTAATTTCCCGGTTGTGATCTAGCTCCCTTTTTAAATATAGACACCACGTCTGCTTTACGCCAATCTTGTGGTACTGATCCTGTGGAAATGGAGTCCTTGAATATTAAATATAATGGTTTGACTATTACTGAACTTAGCGCCTTAAGAACTCTTGGATGTATGCCATCGGAGCCAGGTTCTTTATTTACATTCATTTTATCAAGCCGTCTACACACTTCCTCAGTTAACCAATTGTTCATTAATATAAAAGGTCGTGGCTCCCTCCTGTGGCATTATTTCTACTCTCTTCATCAGTTCAAGCAATACTGATTTACAGAGATTCCATGAGTTTAACACAGATGTAAAATCCAAATCATCAGGATATCACTAAGCACATTAGAACTCCCACTGTTACATCAGGCAGGATCACCCTTCACTATATCCTAGCCCCTGCAGGGGTTTACCTCCATGACATCATTTATTGTGTACTAATACACACTAACGTTTGCATATTTGGCTTTCTGGAATATATTCATGCCATTTGACAATAGTGAAACCTATATTTGGTTTCCCTAAGCGCATCCTTTTAGGTTTTAATTAGTTCTAATGTTTACCTATGCTTTAATAAAAAATTATTGTTTTATATATTAGTAGAGTTGAGTGCATCATTTAGGGATCTCTCCCCTCCTATTCACTTAAGATAGGTCTCACTTATTTAAGAGGTGGATAGAAAGGACAAGTGCAAATTCTCATATAATTGAATTTAGTCGATAACAAGTTATGAATGCACATACAGCAGTGAGAATATATAAAAATAGAGAAGTATGAGAACCCTCAGGAGTCGGCAGATTACCAGACCCTCATAGGCATCACCAGAGTAGTAGGGACCTCGTGGAGTAGCCCTCTGGGCAAACAGTAAACAAACAGGTGAGTGTCTACGGTAGGGAAAGCACCCGCTGCCGGTCTCAGACGTACACAGAGTCACTGTAATTGTGAGAGCAACTGTTCCAGTAGGTAAGGCACCCACTACTGGTCCAAGGCACACACACCCCACTCAGCTGCGCAGGTATCACTGTAATTACCTCTGTCCAGATACACGGTAAGAAACAGCAGAAATCAGGCACAATGTAACTAAGAGCTCATTGGGGACAGAGTACCCAATTAGGTCAAGACTGGCCGGTCATCTAAACATATTGCAAATAGCAATGAACCTGAATAGTAAACACATATGAAAAATACTACTAAATAAACCATTCACCATAGAGAAAAGATATACTGGCATCGCATATATAAAGCACAACTCTGCATGAGACATGGTTAAATTGCCTGAAGGATTTTATATGATGAATATGGCTGTTGCACCAACATGATAAATTTGTGCATCAATAAAACCTAATACAAACATGCTGAGAGTATTCTATGATTAGACCATAAAGGTCCTACAGGTAACTGTTGAAAACCAGTGCAAAAAAGATGATAATACTCAGCTTAATGATGTGCCAGTAAATGCGCAATATCAGAGAGTGATGCCAGAGATTCTCATGATGCAGACTAGTAGTAAGGTCATAGGAGAATCATATCGTCCAAAAGGAGAAGTTTGCTTGTGGTCCACTAGACGCGTTTCGTCCCGATGGAATAGATATATATATACATAACACAAGAAACAAAACAGCGCTAACACATATATACGTGCACTAATTAAACCCTCTAAATAAAATACAATACCAGAAATCAATAAAAGTCCAGTCCAGGAGACATATTCCAGTAAAGACTGTCAACACAAATAGTGTTGTTGAAGCCAAAAAGCCAGATCAAAATGATGAGGGGAGCTGCTGCATCCAACAGAGAATCACTCCCCAAAAGGGATACATAACCCCTGACGAAGTCGGCAGTTGCTGACGAAACACGTAGGGCCTGACGTCACTACGTTGCTCACGTGGTGCTCCCACGTTACTTGGAGGGGCACTTGTATACCGAAGGACTTGGTCCGGTGTTTATGGTTGTACCAGCTGAAGAGGGTCTGACCGGCTCCATTTTCACCGCGCCTGGAGTTATCTGGACTACAACTGCTGTTGGCGCCGGCATTTGATGACACTTGCTACCTTCGATGGCTGGTCTGCAGGCTTGCGGTTATAGTGTGTTTGAATCGGAGGTTCCCTTTACCTGTTCTATTCATGTTAACATCACCATACACCCAAGAAATCTTTATGTGAATCTTTCATTTTTTATCTTGTAAGTGTGCATTGCTTACCATACATCTATTTTAATAAATTCATGTTCATCTACATCACTGAAGATAATGCACTAGGGGTGTGCGCTTATATATATCTTACTATATATTTCTGAAAGCGTCATATGTGTCCGTGTCTGTATGTGTCTCCCTGTGTCCCTCCCTGTGTCCCTAGCGGCAATCCCATTGGACCTTGGGCCAGGCCAATGAGATTGCTCCCTTGGCCCGCCCGCCCCCGCACACCTCTCATTGGCCTGAGGCGGAGTGACGGGCCAAAGGAGAGACGGAGAGAGACACACACACACACACCACACACACACACACACACACACATCTCTTCCTCACCCCCGAGGCCAGCCACCCCCTCACCTAAACCTCACCTCCCCCCCCTCCATCATCACCCCCCCTCACCCGCAACTCACCTCCCCTTGCGGCGCCCTGCTTGGCCGCGCGGGTGGGGGGTTTAGCGTCCCCGCTGCTCCCATCACCTCACAACCCTCAGGGGCGACGCAGCAGCCCTACTGCCTCCTTCCACCCTCCTCACAGCCTGCAAACCTGCTTGGCCGCGCACTGCAGGACCTGCCAGCGGGAGGAGCAGGGCAGTGGCGGCCGCGGCGGGGACACCTCACCACGTGACTCCCACCCACCTCCCCAAATATTCCACTACTGCCGCCACGTGAGGTATGGGGGAGGGGTTGGAGGGAATGGCGTGCCGCCCGCTATCTTCAAGCCGCCACGTGAGGTATGGGGGGGGTTGGAGGGAAGGGCGTGCCGCCCGCTATCTTCATGCCCCCAAAGCCGCCACATGTGGGGGGGGGGGGGGTGGGGGTGTGATGCCGGCCTGAAACTAGCTTCATGCCGCCGCGGGGGGGTAAGATGCAGGGGGGAAATGCAGGTCTGCCCGCCCGCTATCTTAAGGCCTCCGCCTGAGGTTTGGGGGCTGTGGGGGGCGGGGGTAGTGGGAGATGTCACTAAATAACCCACCCACCCAGTCACTAAATAACCCACCCACCCAGTCACTAAATAACCCACTCACCCAGTCACTAAATAACCCACCCACCCAGTCACTAAATAACCCACCCACCCAGTCACTAAATAACCCACCCACCCACCCAGTCACTAAATAACAAAGTCACTAAATAACCCACCCACTCACTCACTCACTAAATAACGCACCCATCCAGTCACTAAATAACCCACCCACCCACTCACTAAATAACCCACCCAGTCACTAAATAATACCCAGTCACTAAATAAACCACCCACCCTCCCCTTGCCTTTCACCCCCCACTTGCCCCTGCCTGCCCCCCCCCTTGCCCCTGCCTCCCCCCCCTCCCTTGCCTTCCTACCCCTTGCCCCTGCCTCCCCCCCCTTGCCCCTGCCTTCCTCCCCCCTTGCCCCTGCCTTCCTCCCCCCTTGCCCCTGCCTTCCTCCCCCCTCCTGCCCCTGCCTTTCACCCCCCACCCCCTCCCGCCCCTGCCTTTCACCCACCACCTCACACCCCTTCCCACCATAGTGGGACCGCCACACCGCACTCACCAGCCACTCGCCGACTCACAATAACTTTACAATAAAACATTTTAAACAACATCTGATTACATTTTCTTCCATGTTTCTTTTCAACATTATTATACAACCTTTCCACCAAATACTCAACCTATTCTTACCCTATTTAGAAATACTACCTATTACGGATTTACATCCCGGGAAACGCCGGGTATATCAGCTAGTATATATAGCTAGTATATATATATATATACACAGTTAGGTCCGGAAATAATTGGACACTGACACAATTTTCATAAATTTGGCTCTGTACGCCACCAAAATGGATTTGAAATGGCAAACCGAGATGCAATAGAAGTGCAGACTTTCAGCTTTAATTCAATGGGTTGAACAAAAATATTGTATGAAACGTTTAGGAATTGCAACCATTTTCATACACAGTAACCTTATTTCAGGGGCTCAAATGTAATTGGACAAATTAACACAATCATAAATAATATGTTCATTTTTAATACTTTGTCGAGAATCATTTGCAGGCAATGACTGCTTGCAGTCTGGAATGCATGGACATCACCAAACTCTGGGTTATCTCCTTTGTGATGCTTTGCCAGGCCTTTACTGCAGCTGTCTTCAGTTGTTGTTTGTTCGTGGGTCTTTCTGCCTTAAGTTTTGTATTCAGCAAGTGAAATGCATGCTTGATCGGGTTGAGATCAGATGATTGACTCAGCCATTGCAGAATATTCCACTTCTTTACCTTAAAAAAAACTCCTGGGTTGCTTTCGCAGTATGTTTTGGGTCATTGTCCATGTGTAAAGTGAAGCGTCGTCCAATCAACTTCGCTGAATTTGGCTGAATCTGAGCAGACAATATATCCCTCTACACTTCAGAATTCATCCGGCTGCTTTTGTCTTCTGTCACATCATCAATAAACACTAGTGACCCAGTGCCATTGTAAGCCATGCATGCCAATGCCATCACACTGCCTCCACCGTGTTTTACAGATGAAGTGGTATGCTTCGGATCATGAGCCTTTCCAAGCCTTCTCCATACTTTTTTCTTCTCATCATTCTGGTACAGGTTGATCTTAGTTTCATCTGTCCAAAGAATGCTGTTCCAGAACTGGGTTGTCTTTTTTAGATATTGTTTGGCAAAGTCTAATCTGGCCTTTATATTCTTGAGGCTCATGATGGTTTGCACCTTGTGGGGAACACTCTGTATTTTCTCTCGTGAAGTTTTCGCTTTGTGGTAGACTTGGATAATGATATGCCTACCTCCTGGAGAGTGTTCTTCACTTGGCTGGATGTTGTGAAGGGGTTTTTCTTTACCATGGAAAGGATTCTACGATCATCCACCATTGTTGTCTTCTATGGACGTCCAGGCCTTTTTGCGTTACAGAGCTAACCAGTGTGTTCTTTTTTTCTCAGAATGTACCAAACTGTTGATTTGGCCACTCCTAATATTCCTGCTATATCTCTGATGGATTTTCTTTTTTTTTGCAGCCTAAGGATGCCCTGTTTCACATTTATTGAGAGCTCCTTTGACCGCATGTTGTGGGTTCAAAGCAACAGCTTCCAAATGCGAATGCCACACCTGGAATCAACTCCAGACCTTTACCTGCTTAATTGATGCTGAAATAACGAAGGAATAGCCCACACCTGTCCATGAAACAGCTTTTGAGTCAATTGTCCAATTACTTTTGGTCCCTTGAAAAAGAGGGGGCTACGTATTAAAGAGATGTCATTCCTAAACCCTTCCTCCAATTTGGATGTGAATACCCTAAAATTAAAGCTGATAGACTGCACTTTAAGCCCATATTCATTATTTAACTGTAACTTGAATTCATTTTGGTTCACAGCCGAAATAACAAAACTTGTATCAGTGTCCAATTATTTCCGGACCTAACTGCGTATATATATATATATATATATATATATATATATATATATATATATATATATATATATATATATATGTGTGTGTGTTGTAGTGGGTTTGGAGGTTGTCAGGACTGTGTGTTTGTGTGTGTTTTAAATGTAGGTTGGAAGCAACTATTGGGAGGTTTGTGGCTCCTTGGTTTTAAGCTCATCCACCCCACTTTAATTAGCAGGTCCTGATATATACTTGTAAATGAATAGTCTAGTGAGAGACTTCTTCCTCTAGTAGAGAGGTAAAGATAACATTTGCAGGCAGTGTAAGACCTGCAGTAAAGGGTTAACCTAGACGTAATGGGAGGCTTATAATGGCCAAAGATTGACCAATGACCCTTACTTACGAGAAGAATAACAGAGAATATTTAACTTAATCATTTGTCTTTTAATATTTTAAGATAGATCTTAAAGGTGGAGAGTCGTATATTGAGGTGAGGGGAAAGACATTCCAGAGGTGTGGGGCAGTGAGTGAGAAGGCTTGCGTACACTGTCAGCACAATACAAGAAAACATTATTTTTATTATTATAGCCTGAATGTTTGGATTTGTGCTATTTTAAGAAAAGTAATCTGTTACCATTGGTGCAACATTAAATACTGCAAACATCATCTGAAATTAGCATCAATCAATCAATTGCTGTTTGTCTACGTCAATGCTATTATGCAGCTAATTCGATAAAGAACACTAAACAAGGAGTAGTCCGCTCCTGAATAATGATTATGTTATTCTGAGTAACCACTGGGTTTATGTTTTTGTTACACTGTTCAAAGGGAGCTTAGGCATTGATGCTGATTCTTTTTACCTTGATGTCATGTGGACTTTGCTTTTGTTTCTCTGTAATCACACTTTCCTTTTTTATAATACAGTACATGTTTGTGTGCAGCTATACTCGGTAAACCAGATGATCAAAACTGGAGACTGGAGCTTTTCTTTGTATCATATTTACTGTTACATGGTTTACACAAAGCAAGAATACATGAACTGTGAAGAACACCATATAGAGAAGTCTCAACAAATCAATACATTCACAAAAATTATAACATTTCCATCACTTCCATTACTTTACTGTTGTAGAACTGTATGTTTAAAGCATCACTCAAAACCATGTTTCATATGACCTGAACTGGGAGCTGAATCACTTCATTCAGAATCTTTTTGTGGCCACGGGGGTCATCCGATAGGAGGCTGCAGCTTTCTATTGGCTACCAGTGCCAAGTTATCCCTGGCGGCCATATTGTGTCCATTGGACCAGTATTCTTGCCTGGGGGATACAATTGCCAATATCTCTGAAACCAGGAGTTTCACAGAGTTTGGAGTACCGTAAATCAACTCCAGATAACTCCCCCAGGTGAGGTAATGGAAGGAGGAAAGGAGACGAACAGCGGAGATTTTTTTTTTATCAATACTTTACATAGATACTGCCCATCCATTGGAGCCCTTTTTCTGTATTTCTCAATAAACGTTTTAACTCTGCACAGATCGCTGCTTCAGCACAGGTTCTCAATCAGTCCAAGCTTCAGCAAAGGTGTCTTGAGGATTGGAGTTGAGCACTCCTGTCATAGACTTCAGTAAAGTCTGACTGATAAATACTTTCCATTAAAATACCATATTTTTTACCTCAGACCTAAAAATCACTGATTTCAGCTCTTGAGGGCTGACATAATTGCAGCTGTAGCCACTACAAACTAGCAGTCACCTATACCACTGTGATTGTAACAAAGGTTTCACAATTTCATGAATGTTCTTGATGAACAATTGGTCCATCACACCTTTACCAGTAATAGTGATGGGAGAGTGGGGGGTTTGTATCATAGTTTTCCTGGTATAAAACAGCACCATATTAACACAAAGATAAGCAAACTTGATGCTTTCCAAATATAGTGATGTTTTTGCACCTTGAAACTTTAATACATCACCTCAAATGAGTGACTCAGTTTGAGGCTTAAAATTGACAAACAATAAGATTTTAGTCATCTTGTGTGTTTATTTTTAAAACAACCTGGCCAGGCAGGATTGAGGCGTACGGCACTTACAAAACTCAAAAGGCCTTACTTTGAGTACAATTGCTTCAATTGCTGGCACAGTATAACCACAACGTCCACTTAGAGGTTCACCACAACCTCATTCATCCCCATGGGTTTTATAAAAACTGTAAATGAGCTTCTAGCAGATGTGGGACAGAGGTTAAAGATGGAAGGCAGAGAGAAATCATCTGTATCAGGTTTACACAAAGACTGCAAATAGAGTAACAAATGCATCCATACAGTGTGTTGTGCCAGTGCTCTGTCTGGCATATGCCAATGTATTAGGAAATAGAGTTTGATAGACAAAAACTTAACAGATACATATGTATCAGCTGTTATTGCACTCATTAATGCAATGTAATGCGTTACCGCTTCATTGAAAACAATAGTAGCGCCTGCGTTCTCTTTGGCACACGTTATTTCTTGCTTTTACTAGCATTAATGGGGCTAATGATCACTTCATGTCAGGACTCTCTTCGATATGAGACCACACAAGTCCCTCCAAAGGCGGTTCCCCAAAGCGGTCTCACACCATGCTCCCCCTTCACTGCTTCTGTCCACTAAACCAGTATGGACAGGGTAAACTTTCTCAAAGACTAACACAGCTCTCTTCTCTCTGCCCCCCCCCCCGCTTTCTCTCTCTCTCTCCCCCCCCCCCCCATTTTCTATCCTTCTCGCGTTCGAACCTCTGGCAATGGGTAGGGCACTGACAAACTCCAAATCCACATTCCCTGAGTAGAGCCGGGGACAGGGGAGGGGGTGGGGAGGGGGGGGGAAAGAGGCAGATTAGTTGCTAAATAAAGTACCAGATCACACGAAACAGGGCTAAGGCGCATTCCTGCTCCATTTTAGCCCTGTCTTTGGTACAGTATCTGTGACTGTCGATAGAATTATTTAGTCACAGATGTTCAAATCATTGCCAAATTAGCTAATTGAATCCTCACTGATTCTAACTCATTTAAAACATCAACATTTTGGCTCTAGTTGATAATAAGCTTTTGCTGTGCTGGCCAGGCATTTGAAGTCAAAGGTGTTTCCAGTGTTTAAATATTGCCTTGGAAACAGGATAGCCGAGGATGGCTGTAAGGAGCATGTGCCACCTGCAAATGTTTTAAACTGTTCAGTCAATATCTTCACTCCAATATATAATTGTGAATAGTTGAGAAGAAAGAATCCACTTGTAGCTAGAGGGAATGTGTACTGTATCTAAATAAGTGAGGGCATCATTATCTGTAATCTCTTTGGTCCATTCATGAAAAAAAAAAAGAAAACCCAAATCCACAAAACAAGGCTTTGTGACTGAACTCAGATACTGCATGTTGGGACATCTACAAGGCTACACAAGTCTAAGGTGCCCTATTGAACACAAGTTAATTGGGTGCAACAGTGGCCCTCAACATGCATTAGTGTTATAAAGGAGACATCCCACACATTCATTAGTGTTGAATAAAGCTATATATTGTATGCATACCCGTTTGTTCACAAATTCACACATGTAACTTAATTCATGCACCTATATATGCCTCATCATACATATTAACATGCACATGCAACCCTAAACAAACGTAATGACCATTGTCAATACGTGTATTTATAAGTGTAAGAACCCTGCTCTCCCAAAGCAACATTAAACTGTGAAACATAGGAAACCCACCAGGGATAAACTGTAAGAGGTATGCAGATGATATAAGGAGCGCACTATCCGGTAGGAGCAAGGAGAGGACTCAGGTAACAAAAGTGTAAATATATTGCGTCATCAAGACATTAAAATCCAACGCATTTCGAACGTGTTAGCGTTCTTTATCATAGATAAAAAATATTTACCATATACTTCATCTTGGAAGCAGCACATCCATCCAGCCACACCAGGATTCGTGAGTAATTATTTGTTTTTTGCAACAGGGATATCCCCCAATGAGATTGATGGTGGTGGCTTTTCTTGCTTCCTACTACCCATCTTCAGGGGGTGTTTACCCATAATTGCTGGCTATATTACCTACACGTCTTATTAATACTGATATCATTCTCCTTGGATGGTGGTTTTGGTGTTATTGAACATTCTACCTGGCATTGAGCGCTCCCCAGTGGGGAATGATCAATGAGAAAACAGCCAAGGTAGAAAGGTCAAATGAATTATTTGTTTCATCGATACGCAAGGAAGCCACACATGTACTGTAGCTGACAAACGCTCTCTACGGCCTCGAATATAGTGCAGGCTCGCACGCGACTAAGCGCATGGCGTTGCATGCACCTGTCGCTTGTGCGATGTATGGACTTTGATTTTCGTGCGACGGGGAGGGGTAGCCGTGATGTCACCAGGCTAGTTCGCCCTGATTGGTTGAAACACCCACGTGACGCGGCCGTTGCACGAAAAATCAAAAATATTTGTCGGTTCAAAATGCTGCTGCGCCATCGCTTTATGGCGTGCACAATGTCTGGGCCTCATAGAGGTGCTAGAAATATGCAATAAATGCAACAATGGGTGGCGCAGTGATTGTGAATATATACTTAAAGTAATAAAAATACAAATAAGTGATTAGTGAAAAGAATGCAGCTCAAAAAACCCTTTAGTGGATGATCTGTGATTTCCACTTCTTGTTGCAGCAAGTCTTGGGAAGGCAGATGTCAATATGCAATAAATGATAAAACATACATAGTGCAAATAAAGTTGATTCAAACGATGTGGTGTGGTTGTATCTATTGAATGGAGACTCACGTGGTGTCAGATATAATCAGTCATATCAGAGATCAGTGGCAATAGCTTGACTCTGTGAATGGTAGATGAACCCCACAACTGGGTAGTTGGTGAAATGTGAACAGCATACGCAGCAACCTCAGCAATCAGGATTATAGAAAGGAAAGAGAGGCTTCCATAGCGTAACACAATATAATACCTTTATACACGCAATAAAATGAACACTTACAGTGTCATAAAAGCAAATGGACACATAAAAAACGAGTGATATCACCAGCTCCAGTCTCCTCCGTCTCGGATACCACCCTCTGGACCGCGGGAGCCATCAGGATCAACTGGCACACCTGTAGAACGACTGGAACGGGGAACCTCTGTGTCCTACGCGTCACACACTCTCAAGGTCTCTCTTGGCATCCATCAATGGGACCCGTATAGCTCTTGTGGTGGACTCACTGGGGAACACAGCTCTTCTCGCGAGAAGAGAGTCTCCTGATGGAACTACACTGTTTAGTGAAACGCGTAGAGTCGCTGTGAGTGACGTCATCAGCCAGTACCTGGAAGTATACCGGTTGTCTCCCCGCGAGAAGAGCTGTGTTCCCCAGTGAGTCCACCACAAGAGCTATACGGGTCCCATTGACTGATGCCAAGAGAGACCTTGAGAGTGTGTGACACATAGGGCACAGAGGTTCCGGACGTTCTACAGGTATGCCACCTGATCCTGACGGCTCCCGCGGTCCAGAGGGTGGTATCCGAGACGGAGGAGACTGGAGCTGGTGATAACACTCGTTTTTTATGTGCCCATTTGCTTTTATGACACTGTAAGTGTTCATTTTATTGCGTGTATAAAGGTATTATGTTGTGTTACGCTATGGAAGCCTCGCTTTCCTTTCTATAATCCTGATTGCTTAGGTTGCTGCGTATGCTGTTCACATTTCACCAACTATCCAGTTGTGGGGTTCATCTACCATTCACAGAGTCAAGCTATTGCCACTGATCTCTGATATGACTGATTATATCTGACACCAGATGAGTCTCCATTCAATAGATACAACCACACCACATTGTTTGAATCAACTTTATTTGCACTATGTATGTTTTTTCATTTATTGCATATTGACATCTGCGCTCCCCTGCCTTCCCAAGACGTGCCTCATAGAGGTGCTGCATGTTGTTTGCATCGCACGTGCCATTGAGCGCACAATGGACGTGGCCTACTACATCTGTGACCCTCAGCAGATGTACCGCTAGGCAACTGTCCATATTGCAATGTATTCCTGTATGTATAGATGTGTAGTAACACTCACTGTGTTTTTGTAACGCTTACGCTCACCATGAACAAGGCGGGACCCTGGTATTGAGGTGGGAAAGTACGAAACTGTGCATCCAAAGCAGCGGAGGCACACCTAGAGGGTGGATAGTCAGCGTAGCCAGGTCTGGGATGGAGAGATTGGGTTAGTCCAGGTACTTGCCGGAATCCAGGGGCAGAGCCAGGAGAATGGTCAGTGTCCATTGTGCCGTGGTCTGGGGTTGGAGCCGGGAGAATGGTAGCGTGTCCAAGAGCCGTGGTCAGGGTTGGAGAGGTGCGGGTAGTCAGGGGCAAGCCGGGGTCGTTATCTAGAGTGGGTCCAATATCCAAGCTGGGGTCGTTATCCAGAGAGGGTCCAATAGTCAAGCCGGGTCGGTACACAAGAAAGCAATTAGAGAGAAACAGCAAGGCGCAAGGCAAAACAGAACGCAGGAACACAAGGCTACACAGGTTATGCTCAGCAATGAGGAAGTGAAAGTCTTTAAAAGGAAACAGGAACCAATGAGGCTGGGGGTGGAGCGGAGGCACGGCCTCTGCGGAGGCAGGGATAGGCTGCAGGAGACAAGTGGGCACTTAGAACTGTTGACACGCAGCTGGGGAGAGGTGCGCGCACTACGCATGACAGACGCGCGACATGACCGGGGGGCGGAGCCAAGCTCCATGGCACGGAGTGAAGAGATGCGAGTGTGAGCGCGCTCTGTAAACAGAGCGCGAGGTGCGGTGCAGCAGGTAAGGAGGGAACACGCCGCGGAGGACGTGTTCCCCGATTCCTTACAGTTTGGCACTGCGGTTGGAAAGTAAAATGTCCGCGGTGTTGGAGTGTGTCTGTAGCAATCGCATCTAAGTAACTAGCTTTTCTCTATAAAACAATATTCTTATAAATGCTTTGCACATCTACTTTCTGAAGAGAAACAAATGTGATAAGCCATACTATACAATAGACCAGTGAGTGGTTTCCAACATTTTTTTAGTGAAGGAACCCTAAGTGAAATTCTGAGGAACCCCCAACCATCTCTAATAGCAACTCTGAGAACAGATGCATTGTAAATTCTTTAGTATTTGATGCAATTTTCAAATGACCAGAAAATTGCAGGGAACCCCTGAGGGATACCCATGGGTTCCTAGGAACCCTAGTTGAAAAACACTGCCATAGACAGAATAATTTATTTATATATAATTATTCTATTTATACAGTGTTGAATACAGATATGCAAACTTTGCAGCATTCACCCATTTCGGTTCAACAAAGATGTTTGCATTGATCCAAAAGTTTGCAACAAGTTCGCTTAGCGCTAATAATCAATGGGCACTTCATGTTTGATCAACCGCAATTACTTTCGCTTTTATAATGCGATCGAACTACAAAAAAAAACACAAAAAAGTTAAAAAGTCGCAGGACTGCTATTTCGCCGCTTTAAAAAAAAGCAATATAGCATATTTGGAAAAATTTGGCTTGTGTCGCGAAAAATAGAAGTTGCAATGTAATGCTTCACGCTTTAGCACAGATAAAGCGGTTTGCCGAAGGTCACAGAGCAAATGGATATTGCTGAAAGCAATGCCACGCAGACTTTACTACACCATGGGTTAGCTGCCAAGTTGTCATAGCCAAACCGACCGATTTGGCATGTTCAGAAGAAGCGGAATGAAACGTGAGAAAAAACGGTATTTTTCTTCTAAATTGCTTCTAAAGAAAGCGACAAACCGCACTGTTTAACAGCCAGAATGTCCAGTTTGTACTCGCTTTAGAAGCGGAATGACCAAAGGTGGTGCTAACTCCATCCCCAGTCTGACTTATGGGTTTTGCCCTCTCAGCCAAACCCATATTTCAGACTCTGGATGTAACTTGCAATACCAACCTCGCCACCCTTTAGGTGGTGTTAAAAAAAATTGAGTTTTTAGAAGCGGTTTACATAAGAAAGCTACTACAATAGCAGTTGAGGCAAAAAATTAGTTTGAGACTTTTTTGACAAACCAATCAGATTGTCAGAGCAAGAGGGAAACCGCTTCTAAAAACGTCATTTAGACGCGGTTTGGACATGCGATAAGGGCTTACAGAATAGCAAAGCATGCCAATCCACTTCTAAGTGCATTTTGGAAGCAGTTTGGCACACTTCAGAGCTACTAGAATAGGCCCCCATGCCTACTCTCAAGCTGCCCTTTTAATTTTATGACCAATAAACGATATGATGAAAATGGTCCAATCTTCCACTAAGGTGCAGAGTCCATTTAACCAGTGGGGATGATTAGTCATAAAAAAGAAAGAAAGTAGGTAATGCAACTGAAATGCATTCAGTTTTGACATGCTGGTTTACCCAATGGTTTTGGAATAGGTGTGCATCATTTATTTGCCCTTCAAGAAAATATAGATCCACTTGCAGTCAACAGTGTAGAGTCAACTGATCACTTCCTATCTTTATTAGCATTTGGTATAATGTGTGCCTATCAACACATTTGACACAGAATAAGAGCAAAATGAATGCAGAAAAGAGATGGACAGTTTCCCATGTTGCTTTTAAGAAAAACATTCCAAAAGTTTTTATTTTTCCATCTGAACGGCACCTACTAGAATGACATTAAAGGAAAAAGATTCAGTCAATTTATTATCATCATTGTTGATTTCTGTAAGGATTCAGGAGTCAAGCTGCCCTCGGCGCGCTCCCGCCTTACCTCCGTCAAACATCAGAGCTCCCACGCCCTGTGGCACGTCATCAGCACTCGAATCTGCCCTCAGCAGCACGCATCTGGCTCTCTGCTTAGGATGGAGGCGCAGGGTCCCGTCTGCAGGTTGCACTCGCGCACAGACAGTCTCGGCGCACGTGACGCGTGCACAGCGCACACAAGCTCCATGTCAACTAACCTCATCAACAGTTTAGCCAGCACCTGCCTCCTGCACCACTACCCAATCTCCGCTTGCGCTGAGGTCACGCCTCCCGCTCCGCCTCTCCTCTTATTGGTGCCTCTCCCTCATTTATGATCTGCTGTGCCACTGGCACATTGGCTGAGCATAATCATAGTTGCGTTGTGTTTACCTCTTCTCTGCCTCCAGTCTTGCCTTGTCTTGCTGTTCCTCGCTCTGTGTACCGACCCGGCTTTGCTTTTGGACTCTGCTGTTCTGTACTCCTGCTACCCCGGCTATCTACGGCCATCTCCGCACCTCTCTAACCCTGACCTCGGCACTCGGACAACGACCATTCTCATCTCTCCATCCCAGACCATGGCTAATAGTACCTGCAACGATCCGTATCTCTCCAACCCAGACCCTGGAAAGTATATTGACTATCCGTACTTCTCCAATCCCGACCCGGCTACCTCGACCAACCTACACTCCAGACGCGCCCTTGTGCCTGTGGGTGGCGTTTCTATCCATGTCCACCTCAGTCCCGTGGTCCCGCCTTGTTTGTGGTGAGCACATCGTGACAATTTCATAACTTAAGACATATTTCAGATCCTTTCAAATTTATGGAAGAAAAATAAAACCTAATGTATTTGTTATAAGCACTAAGAGAACGTAAAGGTTGCAGTTCTAAAGTCACAGTGAAAGCCATTTTTAAGAGCCCACACATATTTCTCCAATTTAAAAGGGTACAGATGGACTTTAAAATGAAATATGTAATCGGTGCCAAAAAGAAAAGACTCTAGAAGAGACAGAACGGAGATTATTTGGAAGGATATAACAATGTACAGAGTGGGGGCCAGAGTTATGGCTTGGAAGAGGGCAAATTGGTGGAAAGGAGCAAATAATTTTAAGAGTGTAGGAAAGGAGGGCATTCTGCATCTTTGACATTTTAAAAAATGTGAACGTTTGTTTTATAGTCTTCATATGCTCAAGTGTATGGACCACGTGGGACATAGACACTTCTGAAGTGTGAATGACTGCAAATCAAAATCTATGGCCCGGTTTCAAGTGAAAAGCTTGAGTGTACTTTAGCACTCCATTTTGTTTGGCTGAACAGTCTGTTCTTTGAAATGTATTTAAGAAGGCAATGAAATCTGATTTTAATGTTCTTGCTGTATGAAGATCAATGATTCATGGTACATTTTAGTGTGGATTGAAAAATATAAATGTAACTTAGTACTGGTTGGGCACAGGTTTCTGTATAATCTATTGAGCTAGCACGACAATACATGTATCACACTGAATGACAATGTGCAATGTTTATCGATCTTTTTCCTGCACAAACCTGTGTTCATGTGACCCAAATTCTGAGATACTCGGGCAGTTAATCAATGGTTAAATTCATAAATATTCCTATAAAATCCAGAGCAAATGAAATTAAATATATAATCATTACAAAATGTTATTTACAAATGCATTTCAGCTCAGTATTACCAGGATGGTGGTTGTTAATATAATTGCAAATTCCAGTGTTCTACCTTTTTTAATGTAATGCAAAAAATGTAAACAGTAACTAACACATTTTCATTTTTTATCCCTTGGGGAGTCCTTCTTACTGTAGAACGTTGATAAAATACATCAACAACAAAACACTACTAGGCTATATTATCTGTGCTTCCAGCGCAAATATTGCCATTTTGGTATTTAACCCTTCAGTGCCCTTAAAAATTGCCACCCTAGAGGCCGTACACTGTACGGCATGGCCTTTTGCCCATTCTTTTAAGGGCTGCTCGCAATCATTGCTCCAGATTGTGAGCTACACTGAAGGGGCGGAACCTCCCCTTTGGGCGCCCAAGAGGTCATGTGATCGCTCAGAAGAGCGGTCATGTGATCCGTCAGTGATGGTGGCTCTGTGGTCAAGGAGGTGGTAGCCCTCTCTGGCCAATAGAACGTGTCAATGTGTCACTTTGCTTTTACTTTGCTCTGCGTGAGTCAGGAAGTGATCTACTGAAGGTAGAGAGGTAAATCAATTAACTATGGTATGGAACGGTTTGAAAAACACATCCATAGGTCTATTTGCTATAATTTTACAAATGTAACTCATTCATTGACAGTTATGTATGCATATTTTTTATTTATGTATGCAATGCTTAATAAAAAATAAACATCAGAGGAATAGAGGGATTTATATTGCGAGAAGAGCAACAAATATACAAGCACATTATATAATTAAGTATCTCTACCCCACAGAGCTTCCTATCTAAGGTGGTATGTAGGGAGAATTACCCACAAACAGAAAGCTCTCTGTTATCTTCACCGGTGCTAAATAAAAAATGGATTCTAAGTGATAATACTGGGAGAAATACCACACAAAATAGGCAAAACCAGTGGACTTGTGAAAAAAGTGAACATTTATTTTGAAATATTCAAACATTTCGACTGGTTGAGCCTATTTTTGGAGGTATTTCTCCCAGTATTATCACAGAATATTACAGGATTACATGCGGTAGATGGCATCTGTTGGTGTGAGGCAGTAATCATGAGCTCAAGTTATTGAGAACGCTGCAACCAGTTGTTTTCAGATGTGATGTAAAGATGGCGAGAGAAAGTGCTTGGTGGTGTGAGGATACGTAACAGTGAGGGAATTAGGTTTTAGGCTAGAGGGAGCAGGAGAGGTGGAAGGGGTGTAAATGAGACAGGTATGAGCAGAAAGCAGGAGACGGGCAGGGGCATAGCAAGAAATCAAAGCTGGAATGTAGGAAGAACTGTACAACCTTCAAGGAGAGAACTTTGTAACTAATTGTTCTGTCCCAAGCTCACTGTGGCAAGTGAGTAGAGTCAGGCAGCTTAACTCAATCCCATATACCAAGCATGGGGAAGCTTCTTATTTGCTGAAGTGTTTATTGGGCACAACACAGTAATAAAAAGGGAAAAGATACTGAGGGAACACTGTGGGATGGGAACAATGGAGAGAAAAGGGGGACTAGAATGGCAAATGGGATAGGCAAATAAAATTAACTTTACCAGTTGAAATCAGTGAGGTGGCTACTCACAAAGGCTGCTGGCTTGATGTAACGTACGTGCTTGCCACAAACTGGTACCGGACCGCGGGGCTGAGGTAGGGATATATAAACACCGACCTTAGGCCACGGAGTCAGGTCCGGAGTGCGGATTCCATAATCAGACATAGCCAGGTCAGGATTGGAGAAGGTAGGGTTAACGTTATCCAGGCAGGGGTCAAGGCAGGCGGCACAGGAGCGGTGGTCGAGGAAACAAGCCGAGGTCATCAACAGGAAATCTTGGGTGAAGGTACTTCAGGGATAGGAACAGGAAATCCAGTGCTTCAGCACAGAATGGCCCCCCCTAGCCGGGTACAGCCGAGAGTGGTGGAGACCACTGGGAACAGGAACTGCAGAATCCAGTGCTTCAGCACAAAATGGCACCCCCTAACCGGGTACAGCCGAGAGTGGTGTAGACCACTGGAAACAGGAACTGCCAACAGGAAGGCCACAGGAACCAAGGGTGCAGACACGCCACAGGAAACACTGGGGACACCAGCGTAGCCGCTTCAGCGCGGCGGCGAAGTCTACCAGGAACAAGGAAAGCAGCGCCGGGGCTGCTAAGCAAGAAGGCCTTGTGAAGCAGGGGACTGGAAGCAGGATACCAGGCACAAGGAGGCCTAGCAGGCCAAACAGGGAGTCTGTGACAAGCACAGTCACTTGCAACTTGGATTGCAAAGTCTATGTCCAGCAACTTCCTGAGGGCGGGGCAGGTACTAAATAGCACAGGAGGCCAATCAGGCCAGAGCTGCACAGGAGGCAGCAGGAGGCAGGTGATTGCAGAAGCAGGGAATAGTTTGTCTGGAACCTGCAAAGCTCCGGATGGATGGGCTCCAGCCAAACCCAGGAGTGGATTCCTGACATTACCCCCCCTTAACGCGAGACCTCCGGACGAGCAGAGAAAGGGTCCCACAGAGGTCTGGGCGACATAGAATTATTTCTGAACCCTCTGGGTATAGTTGTAGATCTGCGCCGAGGGCGTTTGTCAATGAGCTATTTTTTCAAACGGAAAAGTAGTGGCACTGCAATCAATAGGGGGTCAGCACCCCTAGGTAGGTGAGGTTTAGAGAACATCAGGTCCGATGTCTGGGCATCTACATAGAACGCAGTAGGCACGAAGGAAAAAGCAGAGAGAAGCATGCCCGTGTCCAGAGTGAGAGCACAAGAAGCAGGGACGGGCACCTCAGTCAAGGCAAGGAAGTTCAATAGGAGTGTTGCAGTCTTTGATGATGGCAACGTGAAATCCAGAGAGAACACATGAGGTAGTACAGAAAGTTCCATGAGGGATAATCCTGAATTTGCAGTAGCAGTCATGCAGTCAGAAACGGGTATCTCAAATACTGTGGAGGAGTCACTGGGAACCAGTATTGCCTGAGGAGTGGGAATCCCAGATTCAGAGGTAACATGAGGTACTGTGGGGGGGATAGGGAGGGAAGGATGATGCTTTACTGTGAGAATCTTAGGATCGTCCATGGTTATAACAGGACGTGCAGAAGAGTCAGTGAGGCGTCTGTTTGTTCCAGAAATGCATGGATGAGTGACAGCAGCGGCTACCCTAGACAGAGCACAGGGAATCGAAAAAGGTACACCGGTCACTGAAGTGAGTCCTTGAGAAGCAGCAAGAGCCAAATTAGGTATTTTGATTGAGTCAGAATCAGATGAGCCAGTCATTGCGCTAGCCTCTGAAGTGGATATCTTTGAAACAGCAAGGGCCAGAGTAGATGCGTCAGCAGAATCAGAGGAAGTTGCGCTTGTCTCTGAAGGGAAAAATTGGGGAACAACAATAGGCATAACAGAACCTGGGGGTATCTTCATGGCAGGAACCTTAGAAACGGGACTAGGTGCATTTAACCATGCGGTTACATCAGGAAAAACACCTCTTACAGCAGGAGTTTTTGTGACGGGTAAATCACATGCTACAGGAGAGGCAGAGGGAGGAAAACATGTTTTTTCATCAGGAGCTTTGGAACTTTCACAAATTAACTCAGGAACTGTTGGAAAATGCTGGGATGCAGTAACAGGGAACTGAGAATTTGCAAAGGAATCAGAGACAGAAAGGCTGATCTCTGAAGTGGTAGATTGAGAAACAACAAAAGGAGAGACAAATGCTGTGGGGGTTCTAAAGAGACAGGCTTGGAGTCAAAGGTAGAAATCTTAAATGTCTGAGGGGAAGCAGTGATTACACTTGCTCCTGTAAAGGGTTTAGAGAAAAGTGCACTAGTCTCTTAAATGGGCGTGTGAGAGTTACTGCTAGGTACTGCAACATGATTACATAACTTTGACAAAGATAACATTGAACAGGAAACTGGAGCTTTAGATGCAATGGCAGAAAACTCAGACATACAGTATCACATACTGCAGGGGAATCAGAGAAAGGGAAGGCTGCTATTACATCAGGGGTTTTAACGGTGGTACAGGTTAACACAGGAGGTGCTGGAGAATCATTAGATGCAATAACAGGAATTTGGCACTTTGCAGGGAAAGGAGAAAAAGGAAACTTTGACTTGGAAACCTGAACTGTCAATGCAGGAAGGGAAGGCTCTAATGAAAGAGATTTAGAGACACAGGCAGGAATTTCAACTTTCTGAGAAACTGGAGGGGTAACACTAGATGCTGCAAGAGAGTCAGAAAAAGGGGGTTCAGTAGGGGGATTTTCAGCACTGATAGACTGTGACAGGGCAGCGTAGCTGGCCCGAGGGCGATCCATCTGTCCCACGATCTGGCGTGAGAGTGTAAACCATCTTCCAGACAGGGTCGTTTTTTCCCACAGGGTAAGGTTTTCAGGCCGGGACAGGTTTTTAGACAGGGACCAGTTCTCAGAAAGGGGAAGTTTTTCAGACTGGGACAGGTTTTCAGACTGGGACAGATTTCAGACTGGGGCCGGCTTTCCCTGAGAGCCAGGTTTTCAGAGGGGGACTGGCTTAACCCCACCTAAGCGGGGTCCGAGTTTGTGGGGCTGGACATACTGTAACGTATGTGCTTGCCACAAACTGGTACCAGACCGCGGGGCTGAGGTGGGGATATATAAACACCGACCTTAGGCCACGGAGTCAGGTCCGGAGTGCGGATTCCATAATCAGACATAGCCAGGTCAGGATTGGAGAAGGTAGGGTTAACGTTATCCAGGCAGGGGTCAAGGCAGGCGGCACAGGAGCGGTGGTCGAGGAAACAAGCCGAGGTCATCAACAGGAAATCTTGGGTGAAGGTACTTCAGGGATAGGAACAGGAACTGGAAATCCAGTGCTTCGGCACAGAACGGCACCCCCTAGCCGGGTGCAGCTGAGAGTGGTGGAGACCACTGGGAACAGGAACTGCAGAATCCAGTGCTACAGCACAGAACTGCACCCCCTAGCCGGGTACAGCCGAGAGTAGTGGAGACCACTGGGAACAGGAACTGCAGAATCCAGTGCTTCAGCACAAAACGGCACCCCCTAGCCGGGTACAGCCGAGAGTGGTGGAAACCACTGGGAACAGGAACTGCCAACAGGAATGCCACAGGAACCAGGGGTGCAGACACACCACAAGAAACACTGGGGTCACCAGCGTAGCCACTTCAGCGAAGTCTACCAGGAACAAGGAAAGCAGCGCCGGGGCTGCTAAGCAAGAAGGCCTTGTGAAGCAGGGGACTGGAAGCAGGATACCAGGCACAAGGAGGCCTAGCAGGCCAAACAGGGAGTCTGTGACAAGCACAGTCACTTGCAACTTGGATTGCAAAGTCTATGTCCAGCAACTTCCTGAGGGCGGGGCAGGTACTAAATAGCACAGGAGGCCAATCAGGCCAGAGCTGCACAGGAGGCAGCAGGAGGCAGGTAATTGCAGAAGCAGGGAATAGTTTGTCTGGAACCTGCAAAGCTCCGGATGGATGGGCTCCAGCCAAACCCACGAGTGGATTCCTGACACTTGAAAAGGAAGTGTGCTTGCCTAAACAAGCAGGAAATGGATAGGGACTACACCAAGTAGCAAGGGGAGGAGGGGCAGTCCAACTCACAGAGGAGTAAAGGGGGGTTGCCTGGGAAACAGGCTAAGAAGCCAACGAGGGAGTTACATTGTAACAACATAAACACTGAAGACTGTCAGCAGCCAAAGGACAGGGAAAAAAAAACATACAGGGGACCAAACACTAATCTTCCCAAACACACGCACAGAGACACTCCAACCCAATAATAGATACTGTATTTAACCAAGTTCAAAGACCTAACCCACAACATACACAAAAGCACTACTTGAACTTGTTAGTATTATATTGAACCGGGAGAGTGTCTCTGAATGACAACAGTGCTCATTCTCCGTATGTCAAAGATACTTCACATTTTATTATTGTTTAATATTAAAATAGACACCAGCAATAAAAACTTTTTGTGAAAACAATCTGATTTTGGTAACACCATTCAGTGCATCTGGTGAAACACACGAGTTCCAGGAGCCATGCGTGCACCCGTTAAATTAAACAATCCAGGGCCCTGATCCACAAAAGGGTGCTAAGCTTTAGCAAGCCTTTATTCCAATTCTTTTTAATGAGAGCTGAGGCATGCTAAAGCTTAGCACCTTTTTTGTGGTTCTGGGCCTTAATCGGCTCTGCAATAAAAAGCAAAAGCCAACAATGATTGCATATGTACTTATCACCTGGAAAATTACTGGTGCGGTCATATACGTTGAGAGCTGGTCCAGAAGAAATGTCGAAATAAAAAGTATAAAGTTGGGATTTCAAACAATGCCAACCTCTCTGTCACTATGGGATTTTGGTGCAGTCCTTATTACCTAAATTTGCAACAAAATCTTCAGCACAAAAAACCTCCCCAGACTTGAAATGTCACAAAGAAATCCTACAAAGACCTCTTGCAGCTTCTTTTTTGGGGAAGGTCTCCTTCCCCAACCAGAAAATTCAACGACACAAAAAATGAAGACAAAAGCGGACCGAGGCAAGTATAAAAATATATATTGGAAGTACAAACAACTCACTTTTCACTTACCCATGAGGAAATAAAAGCCAACTGCAATCATGGTCTGCAAATGGAAAGAGTTCCATGGTTACGTCTTCAGAGATGACTATCACCAAACACCCAGAAAATGGAGAACTTTGACAGATATTTAACACGAACTGGAGAACCATAAGTAACATCTCTACAACCAAAAATTCCCTGTGTGTGTCGCACAACGGGGCTTCATCAGGGGTCATTGGAGTCAGCGTTTATTTACTCATATGTGAGAATTGAATTTTGTACTTCCAATATATTTTTATACTTTACAGAACAGATGAGATACCAGCACCCCTAACAGAATAAACAAGAGTGAACAGTGCAAAAGGGGATAATAACAAATAGCCACCAAAAAACTGAATGACACATGGTCCAGTAATCAGTGTTTCTATTCACACAGGTAGTACTTAACAGACCACTTAATACATCTGGTGCCTTCTGTACTTGATCGAGTATGTCCAGTACTAGGAACCATTCATCTCGATCCAGTGTAACCGTTATCACCACGGTTGTGTTGATTTGGTTTTGCCAGAACCGTTCTAACCATTATCTCTACACCTGGGAGTCCTTATGTCCCAATTTTATTTATGTATTGTTCTTAGAATGAATTCTCTAACCTATTCACGCATTTAAGCACACTTACCATCCCTTCCCTTTCGAGTGATATTGAGTGCATATTTCTAGGGGACCTGCTTCTGAACCAATGGCCCATCTGAACCATGTGTCATTCAGTTTTTTTGTGTATATTTTTTATACTTACCTTGGTGAGCTTCTGGCTTACATAATATCAATTTTGCTCTGAGAAGCATAGGACTATGGCAAACCGGATTGCAGTTCTGCATCAGTTAAAAAAAATAAAGGACTGAGCCAAAAGCTAATGATGACATGACAAACTCACTCAATGGGATTTCTACTTTATAAATGTATTTTCTTTCAACCAATTACCCACTATTTTCACTAGTACAGATCCTCCAACATTGGGCACATGAAAACAGGTACGCTTTAGTTCCTCTGTCATTGTGGGATACGGGAGCTCACAAGCAAGTAAGCTCCTTCAGTAAAGGCTCCATAACAAATGCAATACATTATTGTGACGGTAGACGTAGCCGGCCTTCATAATAAACGTGAAGCCCGGCTGGCTGCCCCTAAAAACCGTGTGTAATGGGCTATCAGCGTCAGCTCATGGGGCCAGTAAACTGTGTTAAGGTATCCCCTGTAACCATGTTCCCTTTAACTGTCCCCTGTGAGCTTATAAGCTGGGAATGTCCTGTGTGTTTGTGACGGGAGCTTTGTGACAGGCTATAATAATACATCAAATAACTGGGTTGAACTGAACGAAGCTTAGATATAATAAAGTATATTTATTCCTTAAATAGGTGAACACAGCAATATAGTATAGTAACAGGCAAGAAGTAGCACTTACTTGGGGGTGGGGAATGAGAAGTATCAAATAGCAATTCTCCAGCAATCAGGTACAATCAAGATGGTATAGAAGACAAGGGATATAGGGTTGACCACAGTTTATATATCTTTTGTGACCCTATCCTTAACATTAAGTACCAGCTATTGGGTAACAATTAGCTGTAGCCAATCTTTAACGTGGGAACACATTTTAATCCATGCCCCCCTGCTAGTCAGCTCATGCGCACTAGGACCCTGGGGTCTCATTTCTGTAGCCCCACATTTACATCGGGAATGCCAGTCAGTCTGCTAAATGGAATTTCTGGCAGGATACCCTTTGTTAGAAGGTGTAAAATATGACTCACAAGCTGCTCTGGTTTGAGTCGCCTCCGCCCTCAGGTAAACAGTGAGGGTGGTAAAATCCTTTGAACAACACTTACGTCCTAGACATTGGGTCGCCTCTCTGACCATATGCTTCCTTGTATGCAAAGGAATTTCCTCAGGGTTTTATCCCTGCCTTGGGATAGTGTTATAGGTAAAATACAAACATATTAAAATATCTGGTTCTGTTGGATCTAGCGGGTCCAAACTACCCAGATCTTAATGCCGAAACTGGGACATCATATGGTCCGAGTTTCAGCCCGCTACGACCTTCGGAACCGGAGTTACACAAATGCAACTACACCGTTTCCTATTTTAATACAAAAATCTCCGCTGTAAATTAAATCACGGCTTTTCACTAAATTCCCATTGAAAACAACGGGCTCCGCCGCCATAGACTTTCAATGGCAAACCGCCGCCGTTGGCGGCTATGGGAATCCGCCACCATAGACTTTCAACGGGGCATCGCCGCCGTTGAAGTCTATGGGGTTTCTCCGCCATAGCCGGTCAATGGAAATTGGCCGCCATTGGAGTCTATGGGAGAATTCCCCGAACTTTCAAGGGGGTCCATACTCCGTCGGGTTGGTCCAAGAGGGTCAAGGATGGTTCTGCAGCCATGCCGGAGCAGTGCCTAGATACCCCAAACCCTGGCCCTCAGGACCCTCCGGAACCGAAGTTATGGATTCATGGTTTTTAGCTTTTCACACTTAGTCGAATTCCTGAGCTGTTTCTGCCGCCGCCATTGGAACCTATGGCGCGACCCGCTCTCTCGGCACGACCCTTCTCGGGGGTCCAGGATACGGGGACCCGGTGGTGGTCGAATGGGGGGAGGTCTAGGGTGTAGGGGCAAAAAGAATTTTATTTCTGGGGGCCCTAGAACTGTAGATTCCCACGCCACTTAACGTTGAACTTGACTAACAGCGATCAAAGCTCTTTTTCAGAAAAAGTATCCGCTTTGCGGTTTGGACGGCAGCCAACTCGTTCCTGGAAAGCGCCATCGAGGAATCTCCATTGAAGTCAATGAGACCATTGACTTACAATGGGAAACCGCCGCTCCTCTTCTCGGACGCCATCTGCTGGTCTTCGAGGGAAACAGGTCCAAAACAGCAGGATCCGCCATTGAAATGCATTGAGCTCTAATGGCGGCCTATGGGACTCTGCAAAATGGTGCCTGAAAAGGCGGGAAAATTACACAAAGGGCTAAAGTCACTAAAGAACTATTAACCCTTGCCCTCCCGGGTGGATCCCAGTGTGTGTGATGCAGACACTGATATAACCAGATATCACAATAAAGCATGGGGACAGGGAAATATACATTTTCATGTTATAACAAGGGTTAAACCACATTTCTGGACCGCAGCCCAGGTAACCCCTTGTCTCCCTGGTGAGGTCAGGGGATGGCCAAATGGGGTGCAACCCCTTTAATACCGGGCCACCCCCTTTCTCCCTCTACAGTGTTTAGGACCCCTTATAGGAAATAGCTACAGGACCGGACTTTGAGAATAGGAGTTTAAGGGTGGAAGGGTTAAAAACGGTGTAAAGTGTTGCTGACTGGTTATACCAGGAGTATTGTAATTGTACCCGCAAATAGTGCATGTTTTGCGGGTACGCGTCTATGGATAAAGACAGTGTGTGTTGGAGAAGTAATATAACCCTATGCAACATCATTGCCCCACCAGCAAGTTCTACAATCGGGTTTTAAAACACAATGCAGGACCCTGTTTTAATACCAAGTTGTAGAGTCCAAGTTCTAATTTTGTATTACATTGTATTGGAGTGTGTATCCATTAGTATGAAGACAGCCCCGGTAATGAAAGTAGCCAAGGTGCCTGCATGGCAATGGCGGATCAAAGGAACAGATGGGCTAGGTGTCGGGCCATCTGGCAGGCGGGGAAGAGTGGAGGAATAGGTCTGCGGATGGGCTCTCAGCGGGTGAGACCCTTTGTTGTAGCCAGACACTGTGGAGCCTACCAGGCGGGCAGTAATGCGCTGGCCAAGAAAAGCTGTTGCCGAGACAGAGCTCGTAGGAGCGATTTCCATTGGCCAGTTCATATTTTCAGCCTTGCCGGCAACCTGAGCCTAAGCACACCCCCTTTCATTGACTACAACCAGGCGAGCCCCTGGCTCGTGGTTGGCTGCTGTGGACAAAACCACTCTCCGATTGGTCGCCAGCCCCCTTTCCATGTTTAACATAGACCTTGCTGTGCTATATAAGGTGATTGCCCGATCAGAGAACCTGAGCATCCTAGGGCTTGGTCTGGTGAAGCACTTACAGGCTTTTCAAAAGTGCTTTGCTTCAAACAGCGAAGCCTGCCCTAGCTGAGGACAAGTTCTATAGTCACGGCCACTTCTCAGAATGCGGCCAAGTCCTCAGGAACATTTTACCTTGCTTCGGGCTTAGTCCAGTGACGCGAGTGCTGGGTGCTCGGCATAGAGGTGCCGGAGCAGCCCAGCCAAGTAGAGGATAAGTGCTGGGAGCAAGTTCTCACTAAGAATTGGGTAAGTAGGAAGAAAGTACAGAGATGGTAGGAAGGTGTTCTTGTAAGTGCGTCTGCAAAGGGTCAAGGTCGATGTATGAGGTGTAACGTATCAGTCACAGAGCTAATCATATGCTTCGATAAGGAGGTGTGTTATAAGATGGGTTTTAAAGGTGGATAGTGAGGGTGCCAGACGGATATTGAGGGGAAGGGCATTCCAGAGTGTGGGAGTCAGTGAGGTTTAAGGCGGGAGAGGGTTTTAGATACAAAGGGGGTAGAGACATCTTTGAGCAGAATACAAGAGTCGGGATGGTGTATAGTGGAAAATTAGGGCTGAGATGTAAGGAGGGGCAGAACAGTGTAAAGCAGTGGTTCCCAAACTTTTTCGGTTCAAGGCTCCCCAAGCCAATCAGAATTTTTTCAAGGCTCCCCAAGGCGATCAGGATTTTTACGCGGCGCCCAAAGTAAAAACAAAGGTGTATATACATACCTAACAGTTGCAGTGCGCAGTTGGTGTCTCTCTCAGACACTCTCTCTCTCACACACTCTAACTCTCTCTGACCTCACTCTCTCTCTCTCTGACCTCTCTCTCTGACCGCACTCTCTCTCTCTGACCTCACTCTCTCTCTCTCTCTCTGACCTCACTCTCTCTCTCTCTCTCTCTCTCAGACCTCTCTCTCTCTCTCTCTCTCTGACCTCACACTCTCTCTCTCTGACCTCACACTCTCTCTCTCTGAAATCACACTCTCTCTCTCTGACCTCCTACTCTCTCTCTCTGACCTCACACTCTCTCTGACCTCCCTCTCTTTCTCTCTCTCTCTCTCTGACCTAACTCTCTCTCTCTCTCTCTCTGACCTAACTCTCTCTCTCTCTCTCTCTGACCTCACTCTCTCTCTCTCTCTGACCTCACTCTCTCTCTCTCTCTGACCTCACTCTCTCTCTCTCTGACCTCACTCTCTCTCTGACCTCACTCTCTCTCTCTCTCTGACCTCACTCTCTCTCTCTCTCTGACCTCACTCTCTCTCTGACCTCACTCTCTCTCTCTGACCTAACTCTCTCTCTCTGACCTCACTCTCTCTCTCTGACCTCACTCTCTCTCTCTCTGACCTTACTCTCTCTGACCTCACTCTCTCTCTCTCTCTGACCTCACACTCTCTCTCTCTCTCTCTCTCTGACCTCACACTCTCTCTCTCACTCTCTGACCTCACTCTCTCTCTCTGACCTCACTCTCTCTCTCTCTGACCTCACTCTCTCTCTCTCTGACCTCACTCTCTCTCTCTCTCTCTGACCTCTCTCTCTCTCTCGCTCTGACCTCACTCTCTCTCTGACCTCACTCTCTCTCTCTCTGACCTCACTCTCTCTCTGACCTCACTCTCTCTCTCTGACCTCACTCTCTCTCTGACCTCACTCTCTCTCTCTCTGACCTCACTCTCTCTCTCTCTAACCCCATTCTCTCTCTCTGACCTCACTCTCTCTCTCTCTGACCTCACTCTCTCTCTGACCTCACTCTCTCTCTCTCTGACCTCACTCTCTCTCTCTGACCTCACTGTCTCACTCTCTCTCTCTGACCTCACTGTCTCTCTTTCTCTCTCTCTCTCTGACCTCACTCTCTCTCTCTGACCTCACTCTCTCTCTCTCTGACCTCACTCTCTCTCTCTCTCTCTGACCTCACTCTCTCTCTCTCTGACCTCACTCTCTCTCTCTCTGACCTCACTCTCTCTCTCTCTCTCTGACCTCACTCTGTCTCTCTGACCTCACTCTCTCTGACCTCACTCTCTCTCTCTCTGACCTCACTCTCTCTCTCTCTGACCTCACTCTCTCTCTCTAACCTCACTCTCTCTCTAACCTCACTCTCTCTCTGACCTCACTCTCTCTCTCTCTGACCTCACTTTCTCTGACCTCACTCTCTCTCTCTCTCTGACCTCACTGTCTCTCTGACCTCTCTCTCTCTCTCTCTCTCAGACACACACACAGACAGACACACACACAGACAGACACTCTCTCGCACAGACAGACACTCTCTCGCACAGACAGACACTCTCTCGCACAGACAGACGGACACTCTCACAGACAGACGGACACTCTCACAGACAGACGGACACTCTCACAGACAGACGGACACTCTCACAGACAGACGGACACTCTCTCACAGACGGACACTCTCTCTCACAGACGGACACTCTCTCTCACAGACGGACACTCTCTCTCACAGACGGACACTCTCTCTCACAGACGGACACTCTCGCTCACAGACGGATACTCTCTCTCACAGACAGACACTCTCACTCTCTCAGACAGACACTCTCACTCTCTCAGACAGACACTCTCACTCTCTCAGACAGACACTCTCACTCTCTCAGACAGACACTCTCACTCTCTCAGACAGACACTCTCACTCTCTCAGACAGACACTCTCTCTCTCACTCTCTCAGGGAGGGAGGAAAGGCAGGAGATCCGTGCAGGCAGCTCCCTGCACAGACACACACACAAATAAATACACACACACACACACAAATAAATACACACACACAAATAAATACACACAGATACACACACACAGATGCAGATACACACACACACACAAATAAATACACACAGATATGGGGGGTGGGGGAGGGTATGGCTGAACGGCCCGGTCCCTGCACGGGGGAGGTCAGTGCTGCGGGGGCCTGTGCCACGTGGGGGGAGGGCCGGTGTGCTGCGGGGAGGGAGGGCCGGTGTGCTGCGGGGAGGGAGGGCCGGTGTGCTGCGGGGAGGGAGAGGGGGGTGTGTGTGAGGCTGCAGTGCTGCTGGGAGACATCTGTCTCCCGGTGCTGCTCCTCGAGCGTGCGCGCCGGGCCTTCCTCTCTCAGCGTCGGGCACTCAGCTTTTTGCTGTCCTGGCAGAGGAGACAGCAAGCGCGCTTGAGAGGCGGGTATCACTGTGTGTGTGTCACTTGGTAGCTGTGTGTGTGTGTGTGTGTGTATATTATATAATATTTTATTTAAACATTTAAAAAAAAAGACATGTGAGAATAAATTATTAACATTGTGCAATTTTGATAAATATATTCACACGCACACACCACTCACACATCACACATCACACATCACACATATATATATATATATACACATACACACACCACACATACATACATATATATATATACACACCACACACACACCACACACACACACACACATATATATATACATATATACACACCACACATATATACATATATACACACACCACACATATATACACACACACCACACACATACATATATATATCATCTATTTATTTTTTGATTATATATATATATATATAATTTGTGGTGTATATATATATATGTGTGATATATATGTATGTATATATATGTATATATATATATATATATATATATATATATATATATATACATACATATATATACATACATACATATATATACATACATATATATCACACATATATATATATACACCACAAATTATATATATATATATATATATAATCAAAAAATAATAAGATGATACCGTTCTGTGGCTAACGAAATGCTTTTATTTGTGCGAGCTTTCGAGATACACTGATCTCTTCTTCCGGCGATGTTACAATGAATGAAGCAAGGATAACTTAAAAACAGTGTCTCTTGGAATGTTATCTGTGCTTCTCCTTCCCCCGGTGTGGATGTGTTTTATGGCTAGAGGTGTCAAAGGGTAACTGAAAGCAAGTGAAGAAAGAGTGTGTATGTGTATCAGTGTGAATAAAAATGAATGGAGAGCCCACAGTATAAACAGTGCTCTACACAAGGTGTGTGTGGAGTGAGAGGGATATAAATGGTGTGGGTGGGTGTGGAAATGTGAGAGTTTGTAGCACAACTAAAAGTGTGTGTGGATACTATGTGGTCCCTATTGGTGTATATGGATGGAAAAATAAGGAGTATTAGTATGTGTGAGAGACAGCTGTGTGTGCATACATATAGCACAGTATGTACAGACATGGCCTTTAGCGCTCATGGGAAGAGAGTTCGCTAGTGTCAGTAATGACTCATAAAATTTCGATCTCTGTTTAGGCCACTGCTAAGTGTCCCGAACAGTTGCATAAATTTGTATTCATGCAACCGTCTCTCTTTCGGGGTTTTAAGATTACCTTTGAGTATGGCAACCCTCAGATCGTTCATCTTATGGCCAGAGTCAGAGAAATGTTCGCCAACAGGACTGTCTCTTGTTCCGCGTGTGATGCTGTGGCGATGCAGGTTCATTCTCTTGTTTAGCCCCTGTCCTGTCTCACCTATGTAGTAGCAGCCCCCTGGGCATTTCATGCACATGATGAGGTACACGACATTGCTGGAGGAACAGGTGAACCCTCCTCTGATTTTGTCTACTGATACCTCTACATGAAAATATGTGTAGCCATGTCTAAGATTGGTGTACATATCTCTTTCTCATGTTGGCAGTAAACCTGGTAAGTATGCAGGATTGCCAGCATTAATCATGAGGTTTGCCCTCACACCCTGGTGAGGTGTCATATGTCCCCAAAGGAAGGGACAATATGCAGTGTGTTCCCACTTAGTGATACAGAGCATGTTTGTTCTCTGGGGGGTGATATAAGACACAGCACTGCCTAAAGTTAGGAGTTCAGTTTCCTGTTGTTGTGCTGCTCTGTTCACTGAGAGGCACGTGAAGGTCTGCAACATTGTTGCAGTGTCTCCTGCTAGCTGTGAGTCAGTGAGCATACACAGCAGAGTTAGAGGAGCTGAGAGAGACAAAGCAGCTCAGGAGAGGAGCTGACAGCAGCCAGAGAAGCTGGGGAGTCCTTTAAGAGTAGAGGTGGAAAGCAGCTCTATTAGAGAAGGGACCTTCCTAATGGAATGCTGCAAGGAGATGAGTGGCTGAGCTGTTATCTGTGAGGGGCAGTTTGCCCATACCAACCATCAATAAAGATGCCCTGTTTGAATATACCTCCACTGTGTGAGTGTGAAGTTACTCAGCAGTGGATGGCACCACCAAGAAGGAGTTCCTCACCAGGACCATCTCCCTGCGGAAGCACAGATCCTGATGAGGTGGAGGCGATGCACATGAAGTAAGTTGGACTCGCACACACTACCTCAGCTACCTGTCCTGATGACATCCCCTAATACCATCAAGCGGGAGACTCAGGAGTCCTGTTGCCTACAGGTGCACCACCAGACACGAACATGTAATGGGGACTGGTTAGACTACCCGGGCCAATGTGAGATTGGGTGGGGGAATACCCGTTACAATTGGAGGCGCTGCTGAGATGCCTGTTAACAGGACAGGCTTTTGCTAGGCACACAACAAACAGGGAGAGTGTCTGCTGCCACTCTGTGCTGGAAAGGGAAAATCTAGGGGTAGTTAGGAGAACGAAAAACCTCGCAAAGCACGCCCTAGACTGACCTAAGGGGTTACCGCGGCGCACAGTTTGGGAAACACTGGCTGTAAAGCTTAAAAAATGAAGAGGATCAGAATTGAGTGTGCAATCCGGGATTTGATAGGAAGCCAGGAGAGGGATTTCAGCAGGGGAGACGTTGAGACAGATTTAGGAAAGAGTAGAGTGATTCTGGCAGCAGAGTTTAGGATAGATTGTAGGGGAGACAGGTGAGAGGTAGGAAGGCCGGAGGTTACAGTAGTCGAGACTGGAGATAATGAGGGTCTGTGTAAGGCTGCAGCCAGGGTGGCGCTGAGCGTGCAGGCGCTCATGCGCGGCGGCACAAGCGGCAAATTAAAATTTGCTTGCTTGGCAAGTAGCTAAGTGCCGCGCATGCTCAGGCGCTTGCTCACGCTGGCCACACAAATTGCCGCAATGTGTTTCATCGCGGACAGCGTGAGCACGCCCGCGCAGCGCCACCCTGGCCGAGGCCTTAGAGTTTTAGCAGTAAAGTAAAATAGGAAAGGGCGTATCTTTGTAATATTGCAGAGGAAAAAACGACAGGTTTTAGCTACCTTTTGAATGTGAGGGGAGAATGTGAGAGAGTAGTGTAGATGCTAACTGAGATCGTTTTACCAATACAACACTTCTATTTCTGGATTTATTTGAATAGTGATAGACATAAAATGATAGTGGGAGTAAATTCCTTATAGCCAGCTGATCATTTATTAACCTATTTGCTGTAGTAGGCTTAAGGTTGAGAGCAGTAGCGTAGCTAGACATGCGCGGGTCCCCGGGCAAACATTTTTTTTCAGGCCCTCATTATAAGTGAACGTATTCCATAGATTCAAAATTAAATATACCGCACACATATAAATATAGATTAAAAATAAAATATAGATGACTTTTTATTTTTAAGTCTGAATTTCCATTTCCGCACTTTTCACTCAGCAAAACACGTCAATGATGTGACCCATAAGGCCCGAGAGCGGCGGCAAATGTATATGGGGGCGGACATGGGGGGAGGGGGGGACGGACATGGTGGGGGGGGGAGGAAAGGGGAGAGCGGAGCCAATGGGGGAGAGAAGAGTGTGGACATGGGGTGGGGGGAAGCGGGCCGCCCTAGCTACGCTACTGGTTGGGAGCTTCAATGGGAGAAGAGGAGCACTCCTCTGGTCTCACATACAGGTTTGGTTTTAATAAGGACAGGGCATGAAGATTAACTGCAGATGGTGGGAAGATGTGTTACTATGCTCACTGCACCTTAAAACAGCAAAATGTTAACAGTCCTCGAAAAAAAAAAACAGTTCTGCAGTATTATATTCCAAATATTTTATATATTATGTCTTCCAAACAGCAGACTGTCTATTACTCTGGAAGCTGTAACAATAATGTGTTATTCTTAGGCCGCGCTTATAGTGCCGGCGACGCGACCGATGACATCACCCGTCGCCATTGCAAAAGTTATATTTTAAGTTCAGGCGACGTCGCTAGCTGCAAGGCCAGTGACATCAGAAAAGGGGAGGGCAGAGGCACGGAGAAGCTCCTGAATAGAATAGCCGCAAGGGGAGAACTTCGCCGAAAAAAAATCAAATAACAGTGACTACCAGATTTTTGGCAGCACTGTCGCTCCGTCGCATGCGCTATAAGCGCACGCGACGGTGACAATGCATGTTTTGATGCGACGTCGCGTTGCCGGCACTAAGCGCAGCCTAGTGTCGGCGATGGCGACAGCGCGTCAAAACAAATGCATTGCCGTCGCGTGCGCTTATAGTAAGTGCGGCGGTTTGGTCGCGATTTCAGGAAGTCATGTTAATTTGATTTTTCCAGCGACCATTGCCCGACGTCACCGTCACTATAAGTGTAGCCTTAGGCTGATTCCCGTGCCTCGGACCACGCTTATGCTTGATTGATGACGTCACCAATTCTACAAGTATGAGCGTTCGGGTGTCTGGCAACTTGTCCTGTAAGCGCGAGGAGGGCGTGGCCAAAACACTGACTGGCGCTGATTGTCTGAGGTCATGTGAACCTTCAGCGTGCCTCAGTCAATTAAATTTCTCTGCAAGCGCCTAGTGCCCGTGAGCGTACGTGCACGCTCACGAGCGCACCGCGTGGCCAGACAAATTTTAATTGATTGTGCGCGGGCAGCGTAGACGGAGTCTTAGTTGTATAATATCACATATAAGATGCAGCATGTCACAAACTGCAGCAAAGTCAGGCTGTGCTTATAGTCCTGGCTACAACGACGGCGACCTGTGACATCGCCATAGCAAAAGTTGCACTCTGGGGGGCAATGTCGCTGGCGGAAAGGGGCTATGTGATTGGCTGCTGCCAGTCACATGGTGTGGCTGTCTCTGTAAATCTTAATCTTTTGACTACGGCGATTTTGGTCATTGTGACGTCACATCGCCGTAGTGCCCACTATGGGCGGTCGCTATGGTTGCAGCCGCACGCCGTCGCCAGGACTATAAGCGCAGCCTTAGGCCGCGCTTATAGTGCGGGCGACCGATGACGTAACCCGCGAAAGTTATAATTTAACTTTCAGCGACAGGGTCATTGATTGGTTCAGAGACAGTCACATGTGGCGACAGTCTCTAAAATATCAAATTTACCTGTCTTGGTCGCTCTTACTATAAACGCTCGCAACGGAGTCAATTGTTTTGTTTAGGAGCGATGTCACCGGCACTATAAGCGCAGGTCATATGAATCACCTTGAAAATGACCCCACATCAATGGTTGAAACTCATTCACTGACAGAGGGCCCTGCATTACTGATCAGAGGGTTAAACTTTCAGCAACCTCCTTACCATTTTGTATCTGTATTGATATTGGATGGCGATTGTACTCATGCAGCTAGTTAATTCTAGTTGATGGTTTGTATGGCATTAGCACCTGGGGACAACCCAGCCGCTCTGATGCTATTGGAGCTGCTGCTCCTGTCATCAAAGCGGTTAATTCAGAGGACGGTGTTATATGGAAGGGAAGTATTGGTCGAGTTATGGAGGGTAGCAAATTCTGCAATTGAGGCAAAGATCTGGATGGGTTGTTCTGCTTCTACTGTATTACAGTATTAATACATCAGCCACTGTATGCACCATTGCCTTGTTTTCATCTTTTCATGTTACGGAGCGCGACCCGATAGTTTGGAATTTTATTCGATAAATATAACCCTTTCCCACTAATTAAAGCAGCAGTGGTCCCCCCCCCCCCAGTTACCTGAACCCTGGAGGTACACTACAGCTGATTCATGATCCCCCCCCGACCTCTGTGGACCTTCTGGTTTTTGATTGATGGGCAGGTTTTACCACCAACAACACTAAATTGTGGACACAATGGCCGTGGGGTCAGGGCTCACTCTGGCAGCCACTAGAAATTTACAACGTCCCCAGGAGAAAACATTGCGACTTTCTATTTGGGACCCCAGTGGCCATATTTGTGGATTGTGTCAAAATCGTCACTAAAAAAAACATCTATCAATGTGGAATTGGTGGTCTCTGAAGGATGGAGGACTATGGAACAGATATAGGGGATCATCATGTCCCCAGTCAGCACTGTGGCACGTGCGCCCGGTGGGGGAGGGGTGGCGCATGCACAGTGCTACACCGCGATCTGCGGTCTGAGGGGAGAGAGAATGCTTGCGACGGGAGTGAGCGTGGCGGTAGGTTTGCGGGGGCGTGGCCATGACGTCCCGCGGCTGTTTCCCCGTCATTGGCTGAACCGCCGGCGGGGGCGTGGCCACGCCTCCGTCGCAAATGCCAATCTCAAATTCCCCTGCCTGCCTGAAAACCTGTCGCGCACCGCTGGGGAAAAGTGCGCGACAAGGTAGGAACTGGGATGACGGGGCTTGATCGCACAGTGCGCTGTAGTAGTTAGTGGGACCGCAGCCTTAAGCTGCGTCCCCCATGCCGCACTCATGCTTGAGTGGTGACGTCACCACTCTCAAGCATGAGCGCGGTCAGCACGAAGCTATAACAATGTACAATTATACATTGTCACATGCTTTAAATATGCAAAAATTTAAAAAAACAAAAAACAGGGGGATGTAGTATTGTTGCACACTGGCCAGCTCTCCATTTGTTAGGGACTCTCTCATACTGCAATTCACTTACACACAATCTCCCAAACCAAGCAATTCAGTAAAAGATCTCCCATATTTTCCCACGAAACCTCCCCGCAGCTTTCATACTGTTTTCCAACGGTAAAACACCGCACTTTTATTCCTCCATGATAAACGCCTCCAAATCCTGAAGCTGCTTAATGGGAGTGAGTACGCTCATTGAGTTTGAACAGCCCGTATGGAAACTCTTTTTGTGAGACAATAAATGATACGCTGGTAGGATTTGTGACTTGATATTATTAAGTCAGTCTAAACTATTTCCCTGTAAGGGAAGAACAGCCGCAGCTCTCGTGACTGAAGCGTCACCACTCCCCTAGCTGACCGTGCCGCGCGCACCAATCCTGGCATGTGGAGAGCACTGTGCCAGCCACGTGGTGATGCCGTGATGGGGATAGTGGTTGGTGGGGCGCCCATCTTTCATTTGGGCAACACCGCACACACAGCGTAGCAGAAAGCACGTACATTACGAACAGCCTTGTAATCGAGCTGATTGTTCATGATCTCTTTTTTTCCCCTCTCTTCACTGAACGCATTCATTGCCGTTGCCTCAATTGATTGTGTGAAAATAAAAAGTATTTTTTTTTTACATTCGCACACGAGCCTTCGACTACCGCCTTGCCGCCAATTCCCCCACCTATCTCGTATAACAGCAGTCCCACTTCGCTTCGTTTCTAACAAATTCCTTACATTTTTCTTCTGCCCACATAAAAAATGGCCCCCGCACGCTCCGCTCTGAATCGTCTACTGTCAACCGTGAGACGCACTTGAGCGCGCCTCCCACCGTTCTATTCTGCTACCAACCACTCGGCGGATCCGTAACTAGCTCAACTTCCTCCCAAGCCCCTACATCCTTGCGGGAGCGCGCTCCCCAACCGCGCCTTCTCCCCATCAGCAGCCGCGGTCTCGCGTGCCACTTCTAGTCCCCCAACCCGCGCGCCGTCACTACATTGGGCGGGGGCGCGCGCTCAGTGTAGCTCTCGGAGAGCGCGCGCACTGTGTCAGTCGGTAGCACTCGGAGAGCGCGCGCACTGTCAAGTAGTGTGAGCTTGGAGAGCGGCTTCATAACGGAGAGACCGAGGGAGGCGAGAGAGGAGCACATCACGGGAGAGGTGATTAATATTATCATTTCTGGCACTGGGGGCTCAGGAGCCCCGCTACACCTCATACACATTTGGGGGCGAGGGGGGGGGAGAATAACACTTGCCATTTGTTTTAATGATTGCTTTACGTTGCGTTGCATATCGGTGTGCTGAGTATATTGTACGGCTGCGGCGCATTCATTTGCTGAGTGGTGGTGGTGCTGCTGCTGCTGTTACTCGGTCCTTGATGTGTAAAACCTACTTGGCCATCTCTTTAGATTGCAAGCTCCCCGGGACACCGGGATTACTGCCGACCCAATCGTGCGTGCTCCATGCACGTGTTGCGGCTGCGAGCTGCAGCACTCCGGCATCGCCGGCTGTAACCACAGGCATATGTACAGTACGTGCCCAGGAGCCGGGGACGCGATCAGGCAGGACTGGGGAAGGTGACCCGCGTGCTGCGGAGCTTGCAATCTGTCCTGGGGTGCAGAGCCCGTGCTGGCCTTGCGTGTGGGTGTTGCACCAGTTGAAGTCTGTGTAAATACCTGTCACAATGTCATTTTGTATTCAGCTCGAGGCGTCCCGGTGTTGGCCACTTGCAGTCCAATTTCATTTGAATTTGTTTTAGATAAATGTCGTGGAGGGGGCCATAAAATAATAATTTAAATAGTTTATTTTATTGTAGTCTTCGCTTGTTAGAGAGCCACTGGTTGCTCATGGTGGGATATACATCTGACTTTGCTTCTCTTCCCCCCCCCCCTTCCACCCCAGAGGAGATATATTTTCCAATAAAATACATTGAATGAAAATAAAAATAATTTGTTTTATTTTGTCTCCCTCTAATTTTTATTTCCTGACATGTATATGCTCCAAAACGATACAGAGTTGTATTCAGATGTAAACATTTTTGATATTTCTATATCTCACCCCCTTTTCATACTGTGCTCTGTAATATTTTGTGCCTTGTTATTAAATGTTAAAGAATAATATATGAAGATAACCATTACATACAATATGCCAGATATAAATAACTTTGGTTCTAGGCTAACATCTATAATAAGTAAAGAGGTCACTTGACCAAAGAGCTTTCAATCTAGCACTTATCTGGTAGTCTAACTCGGGGATGGCCAACTCCAGTCCTCAAGGGCCACCAACAGGTCAGGTTTTCAGGATATCCCAGCTTCAGTACATGTGGCTCAATCAGTCATTGACTGAGGCACTGATTGAGCCACCTGTGCTGAAGCAGGGATATCCTGAGAACCTGACCTGTTGGTGACCCTTGAGGACTGGAGTTGCCCACCCGTACTCTAAGGCTGCGTTTTATAGTACTGGCTACAGCGACTGTGACGTTGCGCAACGCCGTAGCAAGTACATGCAGTCCGTCACGGGTGCCCATAGTGGGGGCGACGGCTGACATCACGCGATCGCTGGAAGTCAAAGGATTTTGACTTCTTCAGCAATCGCCGCGACACGTGAGCGGTTCAGCCAATGAGGGTGACCCCCCCCCCCGGTCGCCCTATCTTGTCTCACCCCCCCCCCCCCCCGGTCGCCCTCTCTTGTCTCCTGCATCAGAGTGCAGGAAATGCTATCGCGACAGCTGACGTCACGCGGTCCAGTTTCCGTAGCCCCAACTATAAATGTTGCCTAACTCTTCATTCCCAGCATGAAAACTAGCTAGAGTAATCACTTGGGCAGCTTACGCGTATTGGTGAGAGGAGCTTGGTAGCCAGATTTATTCTTAATTTCATGCAGCGGTTATGAACATATGTATGTGAGGCATCTATTAGGTGTCCTCACGAACTTTGGCTCTGCTAAAACCATTTTGTCCTACAGTATCATATGAATCACCTTGAAAATGACCCCACATCAATGGTTGAAACTCATTCACTGACAGAGGGCCCTGCATTACTGATCAGAGGGTTAAACTTTCAGCAACCTCCTTACCATTTTGTATCTGTATTGATATTGGATGGGGATTGTACTCATGCAGCTAGTTAATTCTAGTTGATGGTTTGTATGGCATTAGCACCTGGGGACAACCCAGCCACTCTGATGCTATTGGAGCTGCTGCTCCTGTCATCAAAGCGGTTAATTCAGAGGACGGTGTTATATGGAAGGGAAGTATCGGTCGAGTTATGGAGGGTAGCAAATTCTGCAATTGAGGCAAAGATCTGGATGGGTTGTTCTGCTTCTACTGTATTACAGTATTAATACATCAGCCACTGTATGCACCATTGCCTTGTTTTCATCTTTTCCTGTTACGGAGCGTGGCCCGATAGTTTGGAATTTTATTCGATTAAATATAACCCTTTCCCACTAATTAAAGCAGCAGTGGTCCCCCCCCCCCCCCAGTTACCTGAACCCTGGAGGTACACTACAGCTGATTCATGATCCCCCGACCTCTGTGGACCTTCTGGTTTTACCACCAACAACACTTACATTGTGGACACAATGGCCGTGGGGTCAGGGCTCACTCTGGCAGCCACTAGAAATTTACAACGTCCCCAGGAGACAACATTGCGACTTTCTATTTGGGACCCCAGTGGCCATATTTGTGGATTGTGTCAAAATCGACACTAAAAAACATTATCTATCTATGTGGAATTGGTGGTCTCTGAAGGATGGAGGACTATGGAACAGCTATAGGGGATCCCCCCCCCCCAATCGGATAAGGTAGAAAATAAAAAATGTTTTGGGTGGAGAGGGAATTATTGCTTTGACACTTTTATCTATTAAAAATAACGGAAAATATAGAAACGCCTAGCTAAACGTTTTATAGTTAATTTACTTGGATGTCACAGACATTACACACAAAAACAAATGGACGTGGGCTTTTAAAGAGGCAAACCACGCAGCTTAAAAAAAAAATATATATATATATATATAGCCTTTAATTAGCTTTATTGAAAACTAATTACCTAAGCTAGAAACTGTACATAATACCGCGCTCCTCCCTATAGAAGTTTGCTGCAGGTAAAAAGATATGCCTTACATATAGAAAAACAAAAAGAACGATTCCTGCGCTCCTACCAATTAGGCTTATTTTATCTTAGCCTAATTGGTAGGAGCGCAGGAATCGTTCTTTTTGTTTTAATTACCTAAGCTGCCAAACGATTCACGCTCCTGTGATCGATCAGCAAAGATCCTGTCTCCCAGGGTTCACTAAATGGCTGACTTTCAGTTTCAAATCAATCATTCAGTCAGTGTAACTCAGCAGCTAAAATGCATTCTTATATTACTAAAGTAACATTATCTATTGTTACAGTTTGCAGCTCAAACTGCTGGGAATATTGGCAACACATGATCACAAACATGCCAGTGTTACAAAGATCTTGCACTGCTGGGAACGTGTGCTAAAGCCTGCTATAAAAATCAGAAGATGCTCAGTATATTAAAACATTAAAAATGGCATTAAGAGTTGAAATGTAAAATAAAAAAAGTAGTAAGTATGATCTAATACTACAGAACTGATTTACTAAAAACAAAAAAACACATGTAGCATATTGCTTGGATTGCTCCTTTAATGGCAACCAGGCATATTAAAGTAATTCAAAAGATGTATCAACATGTGTGCAATAGACACACATTGCGACACGATGCCTTGTAGGCCACTCTCGCAACAACAAGGTTAGTTTTCCTCTACAAATGTAGTCTCCTCCTCTTTTGTTTGAAGTCTGTAAAACTTCACACAATATCCCCAGCTCAGAGGCAACATTTAAATTGGAGACTAAAGTGTATCATTAGTGGACATGTTATCCAGATTACACCTACTGTATATAGTGCTTCTAGTATCATATGTATGCATGTGCTTGGAGTTTAAAGCTCCTCAAGCCATGAAAGTGTATGTAGATACTGTATTCCTATCGTTGCTGGTGGCCAAGCTGCACATGGAGAAAGTGTACTAGCCTCCCAGAAAAAGATAAAGCCATTGATAAGCCTATTTGTCTGTGTACATGTAGATACCACACAGTCGGTAATGATTGCAGTGTTTAACGTTTGACGTATAGTGTAATGTTCTGAACCCAATTGTTGCCACAACATCACCAGAAGAAAATAGTCTTTGTTCTGTTTTGTCAGTTAAGCGCTTACTGCTGTGTCCTGTGATCATGTGAAAAAGTAAGTGTCATGGATTTTACCAGCCTGACATATAACTCCTCTAGAGGCAGGGTTGCAGTGAAGGCTCCAGAGGCGCTGAAAGGAGATAACCCATTGAGTGCTGAATGTTTTTACATTGCTTGATATGAAAGTGTTTATTACATTGCCACAGGCATTGTGCATGATATCAATACACAAGCGAGCAATCAGAAATGTAGTGGGGTTTAAACTACTGTTTGCTTTAAAGAAAGGGAAAAAAAGGTTAGATGCACTCTCTCAATCTATATAACTGCCTCGGGTGCATAGTGATCACCCCCGACAGGGGAGACCTTACATCTTTCGAAAACAAGAAGGAACCGGCACTCCGGAGGTCTTAATGCAAAAAAAAATTTTAATCCACACAAATCAACGTTTTCTGACCTTTGTCATGATGTACTAGTACACCACTTTATCTTGACAAAGGTCAGTGTACTGTATTTGACCGAAACGTCGATCTGTGTAAATTAAAATCTTTTTTTGCATTAAGACCTCTGGAGTACCTGTTCCATCTTTTTTGTATTTGCAGAATGTGTCCTGCTTTAAAGAAAGGACAGTGCATAGTGTCCCTCAATTTTCCCCTGGAGAGGTTAATCAAACATTGTTTAACCACAAACTTGGAAACAGAGTATAGCTGCATTAACACCGGCTGGGTTTAATAGATTGCCTCATTTGATTGATCTGATGGCGTGTACTTTACTTATAGCAATTCGTGGTTAGATTAATATGCATTTTTTATATGGGGGGAATGACATTCCAATCTTTCTGTGCTTGGATATAGCAATGGTTCTCTGTAATGTTGATGTCACTGTCATATGAACAAATTTAATGATTCTGATTTTCTGACTGCATTAGAAAAAAATGAAAGTAAAGCTAGCTGCCTTGTACTTGAGTCATTTAACAGTGAGAGCTGTGGGAGTAGCTGAAGAGGGACCATGGCTGTGTGAAAGCAGGCGCGTAGAGAATGTGTGGCGGCTTGGAAAAAGAGCGTTTTTATAGAGGTGGGGAGAGGAGGAAAACCCTCTGTCATTCACAACCTCATACCATCCATTTACAAAAACGAACTCTAACTCATTCAGTGCCAGCAAAGCCGCTCGGGCATTGAATGAACATCATAGTACTCTTGATGGGTTTACAAGTTTTCAATTATAATCCTAACTTGGACGGAATGCTCATCAGGCCTGTAATGCATTGTATTGTATTGTATTGTATTGTATGTCTTTATTTATATAGCGCCATTAATGTACATAGCGCTTCACAGTAGTAATACATGTGGTAATCAAATAAATAACAGATAATATAAATAACAGGTCATGGGGATAAGTGCTTTAGACATAAAAGTAACATTAAGGAAGAGGAGTCCCTGCCCCGAGGAGCTTACAGTCTTGCAGCAAGTCACTGTGTCTGGATCCCTAACAGAGATATTTTACCGTAGCTATATTTGCATTCATTATAGAAGCCATTTCAAAATGACATTATGGATTTCCGTCAAATGTGGCAATTTTTTTGGAAATGCCGTTAAAAGAAGGCTGTCCCTAAATCCTAAGAGTTTGTTTTACCATTATATTACATAGCAGAAGGTGATTGATCTGAAACCTCTGATTTAAGGATATCAATCTTTAACAGTGTATGTCTAACATAATCGTGAACTAATAAAGATATATATTTGTGAGAAAAATAAATGTTACGTTTATTCTGGAAATGTTTGTCGACGGTGCAACCGAAAGGAAGGTTTTCTCACTTATCTCTTCCTAATCTCATCCCCTTGCCTAATTTGTACTGTGATAGAGAAGGAGCATACATTAATTTGATTGCTTTATTACTAGGTTTAGGAATGTCTCATTCAAATTCCTTATTAAAGAAAAAAAATAAGGACATTTTTTTAGACTTAAAAAAAAAAGATAAAACACAGATTTTGCTTTAAAGCATTATTAAATTCAATTGTAACCTATCAACTAGGTAGTTGTCATTGACTTGTATGGCATTTAATGGTGGAACGAGTTCCGATACGCCTAATTGGAGCTTAGTGAATCCTCTCACCAATGGGATTTCAATATGAATATGAAACAATCCCCCCTCCCCGCCATGGATTCCACAGCAGACTGTTCATTGGATCAGGTGTTTCACTCAAACAATATACTAGAATAATATATATATTTTTAATTATGTAGAGACGTTATAATAAAGTATATTAGAATACAGCAGTGGGCTATTCCTAAGGCCCGGGCCATAGAGGTGTGGGGAGAGCGGAGGCGCGCTAACGCTGAGGCTCGCCTGCTTCAGTCAGCGCGATTGCACGGACTTGCAAGCGAGCCAGTGTGCGTGGGGGGAGCCGGGGGGAGGTGGTTGGAGGCGGGGCAGTGACATCGCTGGGCCAATCGCCCACGACACACTGACGTCAATGTCACGGCGCCGACGTGACGTTGACGCTGCTGTGCTGTGATTGGAGGTTTTCAGCCGACAGCGCGCTGAAAAATAGCTTGGCGCTCGGCTGAAACCTCCAACTCTTCAGCATGCCTGCGGACGCTCGCGTGAGCCCCCTCTCAAGGCATCCTCATTGAGGATGCAGGGGCTCAGCGCGGAGCGTCCGCACGCCTCAGCACGGCTGGTCCATCTATGGACGCAGCCTTAGGCTGAGTCCCCGCTGGCGCTGAGTGCACTTATGCTTGGAGAGCGCGCCAAGCATGAGCGCACAGCGTGAGCGGGGACTTCCATATATCTATATATGTAAGTAACTGCCGCAAGCGCTGCCCGCTCAGCGCTAGCGGGGACGCAGCCTAAAAAAGTGGATGACACTCTCGCCCTGCCTGGGGAAGTGGGCATGATTTATTATTTTAAAAAAAATTGTACTATATTCTGGGTTTTACCACATGTCCTTGTTTGTACCGATGTGTAGCAAAGCACAGGTCAGGGACATCATTACTCTACAGAAAAACTTCTTTAGCCTCTTCAATGACAGTGGGTACAGCCATGGGTCCTCCATCACTAGTGCTCACATGACCGCTCTCCTGAATGCTCCCATGATCGTTACCTTGTTGCCCTGTGTTAAAATGAAACACCCTCCACCCCTTCTCCTCCTCTGTTGGGTTTGTGATCAGCCCCTAGAAAACTAGCAAAACCTCACACACCTAATGATGTATGTCATTAGGGTCCTCCAGGCTGCCACCCTTTGGCGTACGCCAAGCATGAATATAACCAAAATGTATCTTATTTCATATTACATAGCAAACATGACTTTTTTTTAGAGCAGCCTCACACGTTCTCCTGTACTTTACTGGCTCATGTAAACCCTTACCCATTAAGGGGAACATTCTATATACTCCGATGTACAAAAATACAGCACTTCAGAGTGTATAGAATTGACTGCTGAGCCTTTCAGAAATGTTTGCTTTAGTTTCTTGGCTGCCCCAGTTTTGTGAGTATCCAGTAGTGCTACCTACTCGCTAGATTTTTAAACGGGATAGGCCTTTCTTAGATTGTGGTGCCTTATTAAAGCTGCAGTTCAGTTTTTTTTTTTTTTTTATTAATTTTTTTTACTTCAATAGTTTCATGTGGGCAATCTCTAATTACCTAAAGAACTGCATAGCTGCCGGTCAATTCGCTCTCCGTCTATTGATCGGCAAAGTTTGGCGACATCTTTAAATATGGGGAATGTAAATCGTTGCTATAGGAACAAGCATGCTTGTTAAAATAGAATATAAGAAAATTGGTCTTTCAAAGTTGTTGTTTTTAAAACAGAAAATGCTAAAAGTATTTTTTCTTACTACAGAACTGATTTATTAAAAAAAACACACATGCAGGATATTGCCTGAACTGCAGCTTTAAGTTGTGTCCTCTGCGTGCCCGATCGCGTGTGAGACAAGTTAAGTTGCATGCTTTCAGGGAAAAGCAAATCTTTTGCTAGTTAGGTGTGTTGTAGTGGGGTGGAGTAGTGCCTGAAGGCAGAACCGTTTGTAGCGTGTGGCTCTCAAAGGAGCAAAACCTTCAATATCCTACATGTGTGTTTTTTTTGTTTTCTGTTGATAGGGTTTTTCTGACTTCTGTCTCCAGTTCCTGTTTTATTCAACTTTTAATATATATTAAAATCAAATATTGTACTACTCATTTGGATTTCCATATTTTCTGATATCTATTTTTTTTAATGTATTAAATGAAAATCTTGAAATGGCAATAAAGGAGTCTCATGCTTTAGAAATAATGGGAGGGAATAATTTACATTATGGTGAGACAATCCCAACGTCAATACTGTGTATTAAATATATAGTACAATGAAGAAAACAGTCGTGGAGACCAAGTAAGCAGGAAGTTACAATAATGAAGGTTGCTTTAGTGTTTTCTTTTTTTCCATTTGGAAGAACAGGTTCTGCTTTTTGCAGCAGTTTTGATGCTAGGTAACCATGTAAAAGCACATCATATTAGGACATTTTCCCTGGCCATGAAGCCACCTTCCCTGTGCTGACGTTAACCCTAATTGAACAGAGAAGACAGGGCATAGCGCTGCTCTATGAACTGTGGGGCGCTATCTCGGAGAACAGATGACTGATAGCTCTGCTTCCAGGTGGGTGGGTGATGCAAGCATATGGCCTGTATATCCTGTGGTGGCCCATGTATGTATGTATGCATGTATCACAAACATATTGACCGTACTTGCCTGCAGATAGTAACATTAGAGGATTCCTGCCCTGCAGTGCTTGCAGTAATATGCACAGGACAATGGAGCAGCTTTCTGAAACCTATACTGTAGTCTCTTGCATATCCTGGCTTGTGTAGAACGCCACATTCCTGCCCCTGAAGACCTGTCGGAAAGCATATGGGTGTCTATGGCAAGTTGAAACGGGTATGTGCAAAAGTACATAGCTGTTAAGCTGAAAATGTGCTGATAGAGAAATTTAACTGAGGAACTACAAATGGGCAGTTGTTTTAAGGATTCCAGCAAACAAAAATATCACTTGTGAACGCATTCACACGTTTCAGACAGGTCTGTAACCCTGTCTTTCCATATTATCTCTTAGCATGCTGCAGCCAGGGATTCTGGGTGTCACGTTTTGTTTCTTGTCCATTTTGACATGAATGGACCTTCACAAATACCTATGCATCTGTTTGGTATACTGTGCATCAGAACAGCTGTCAATTTGCATGATTTTGATAATCTTGTGTGTAACCTTCCATGCCTGGAGTATGCTGCATCTTTATATTGGCCTAACTAATTATTGGCTTACTTTTGGACCATTGCTGGCGTTTATTATAAACAAACAAAAAAGCCTTGCACTACTCGCTCTATTAAGGCCGCGTCCATGCTAAATGCGCGCTGCAAACAAAACACAGGCAGTCAATGCAAACGTCCATAGAGCGTGGAAGTGAGCGACGGAGCGGCTGTTTTTTTCGCGAGACAAAATGTTTGATTTTGTCTTGCGACCGCCGGGACACGTGAGCGCGGTTCAGCCAATGAGTGCGAAGCAGCTCCGTGACATCACGGTCACGCCTCCCCCTAGGTCACAAATCGCCTCTGCTGCAGGTGCACCCGATGCCACGCGCTCCATCGCGCGCGCCTAGCATGGCCTCTACCTATGATTTCACTATACAGCCAGCATTCAAGGCGTCTGTCACTTAAAGGAACAAGCCATGCAATATCCTACATGTGTGTTTTTTTAAATAAATCAGTTCTGTAGTATTTAAGTAATAATCCCTGAAGAACAGGGCATTACTGGCCAATAATGCCCTGGCCGGTAGAGTTGAAGGCCCGAGGCGAAGCCGAGGGACTTTAACCCAGCCAGGGCATTATTGGCCAGTAATGCCCTGTTCTTAGGGGATTATTACTATTATAGGCTAAATGTAGACTTTTTTCATAAATAATAGACACTTTTGTATAGTTAAATAGATTTTTTTTAAAAATAAAATGGTAAATACATGAAACCACCTATATACGCTTACACTGCAGATATCTATATCACACACACACACACACACACACACACACACACACACACACACACACACACACACACACACACACACACACACACACACACACACACACACACACACACAGCAGCTCAACAAACAGAAACTGCTGCTGCTACACACACGCACACACACCAGCACACCACACACAACACAGCTCCTCTACACACACACAAGCGCACCACACACACACATACACACACGCACAAGCTCTAGACACACAACACAGCACCTCCTCTGCACTCACAACACAGCAGCTCTACACACATAACACAGCAGCTCTACACACACATGCTACACCCATAAACACTGCTACTGACACACACACACACACACACACACACACACAGTAGCTCTATACACAGACATCAGCTCTACACACACACAAACTGCTGCTACACATACAACACACACACACACCCACTGGAGCCACAATAAAAAATGCAGCCCCCCCACCTCTACACACAACACAGAACCTCTACACACTCCCCCCCCCCCCACACACACACAACAGCACACCACACACAATACAGCACCTCTACACACACAAGCACACCACACACACACACACACACACACACTGGAGCTCTAGACACACAACACAGTACCTCTACACACGGCACCCCCACAGCAGCTCTACACACACATGCTACACCCATAAACACTGCTGCTGACACTGACACACACACACACACACACACACACACACACACACACACACACACACACACACACACACACACACACAGTAGCTCTACACACACACAAACTGCTGCTACACATACAACAGCACAACACACACACACACACTGGAGCCACAATCAAAAATGCAGCCACTTACTAAACTTTGCACTCTTCCCCCCCCACCTCTACACACAACACAGAACCTCTACATACAACCCCCCCTCCCCACACACACACACAACAGCACACCACACACAACACAGCACCTCTACACACACAAGCACCCCCCCCACACACACACACACACACACTGGAGCTCTAGACACACAACACAGCACCTCCTCTACACTCACAACACAGCACCTCCACCCACGGCACCCCCACAGCAGCTCTACACACACATGCTACACCCATAAACACTACTGCTGACACTGACACACACACACACACACACACACACACACACACTAGCTCTGTACACACACATCAGCTCTACACACACACAAACTGCTGCTACACATACAACAGCACAACACACACTGGAGCCACAATAAAAAATGCAGCCACTTAATAAACTTTGCACTCTCCCCCCCACGTCTACACACAACACAACACACTTCTACACCCCCCACACACACACACACACAACACTGAACCTCTATACACAACACAGTACCCCCTCTACACTAACACAGCACCTCTACACACACAACACAGCAGCTCTACGCACACACAACACATCAGCTCTACACACACATGCTACACCCATAAACACTGCTGCTGACACTGACACACACACACACTGGAGCTCTATACACACACACATCAGCTCTACACACACACAAACTGCTGCTACACATACAACAGCACAACACACACACACTGCAGCCACAATAAAAAATGCAGCCACTTACTAAACTTTGCACTTTCCCCCCCACCTCTACACACAACACAGCACCTCTACACACACCACACTGCACCTCTACACACAACACAGCACCTCTACACACACACACACACACACACACAGACACACACGCGCTACACCCATAAACACTGCTACTGACACACACACACACACTGGAGCTCTATACACACACACACACACACACACACACACACACACACACACACACACACACACACACACACACACACACACACACACACACACACACACACACACACAGCATCTCTACACAGATATACAACACAACAGCACACACACACACTGCTACTGACACACTCACACACAAACTGCAGCCACAAAGAAACTGCAGACAGCCACTTACTTCTTTGCAGACTCCCCGTCCCCCGCCCCTCCCCCCTCTCCCCCCTCTTCCCTCCTCTCTCCTCCCCCCTCCCTCTCCCCTCCCCCCCCTCCCTCTCCCCTCCCCCCTCTCCCCTCCCCCCCTCTCCCCTCCCCCCATCTCTCCTCCCCCCCCTCTGCCCCCCCCTCTGCCCCCCCCTCTGCCCTCCCTCCCCCTCTGCCCTCCCCCCCCTCTGCCCTCCCCCCCCTCTGCCCTCCCCCCCCTCTGCCATCCCCCCCCTCTGTCCTCCCCCCCCTCTGCCCTCCCCCCTCCTCTGCCCTCCCCCCTCCCCCCCGTCTGCCCTCTCCCCCCCTCTCCCCTCCCCCCCCTCTCCCCTCCCCCCCCCCTCTCGCCTCCCCCCCTCCCCTCCCCCCCTCTCCCCTCCCCCCTCCCCCCCTCCCCTCCCCCCCCTCCCCTCCCCCCCTCCCCTCCCCCCCCTCTCCCCTCTCCCCTCCCCCTCTCCCCTCCCCCCTCTCCCCTCTCCCCTCTCCCCTCTCCCCTCTCCCCTCCCCCCTCTCCCCTCCCCCCTCCCCCCTCTCCCCTCCCCCCTCTCCCCTCCCCCCTCCCCCCTCTCCCCTCCCCCCTCTCCCCTCTCCCCTCCCCCCTCTCCCCTCTCCCCTCTTAGTAACACTTTCCTGTTTGTGATAATTTGTTGCCAATGTTCCCAGCAGTTTGAGCTGCAAACTGTAACAATAGATAATGTTACCCAAGTCTGCGCTTATAGTTCCCGCGATGTCGCTCCAAAACAAAACAATTGACTCCGCGAGCGCTTATAGTAAGCGCGACAGCGACATCACGACTGTCGCCATATGTGACTTTCTGTAAACCTATCAATGACCCCGTCGCCAGCAACATCGCAGAAAGTTAAATTATAACTATCGCTAGTGACGACGGGTGACGTTATCGGCTGCGTCGCCGGCACTGTAAGCGCTTCCTAAGTGATATAAGAATACATTGTAGCTGCTGAGTTACACTGACTCAAGGATTAATTTGAAACTGAAAGGCAGCCATTTAGTGAACCCTGGAAAGCAAGATCTTTGCTGATTGATCACGGGAGAAGAAATTGATCGGCAGCTTAGGTAATTAGTTTTCAATGAAGGGATGCATGTATTTAAAAAAAAAAAAAAAAAAGATTAAAAGCGACTTTAAATTTTTTTTTCTTTCTTTCTCCGCTTGGATTGCTGCTTTAAAAGTGTACGTGCGAATGAAACAGCCTTCCATTTTATGTTGCTTCCTCTTTTTAAAAATACATTTGCAACTTTTATGAAATGCAGTTCTGTTGAACACAACAACATAGATCATAGATAATTTAAATGACTTAATTGGGTATCACATGACCCCTCCCACTGCCAAATCTCCCTTTCTGGTTTTTCGCCCCCCTCAGATGCACAGTTCAGCCCTTGCTGTTTTCTCAGGTGCATTTTGGCTTTGAATCCTTGTGCAGCCTGAGGGGCGAAGCACAGCACAGTGTTGGCATTACTGGCTGCACATGCAGCAAAGCGGTTTTATATTGGTGTGCTTTTATTTCCATCCGTTTTCCCGAACTTAAGTTTCCCAGTGCTGCATTTACTTTCACTCATAGTAAGACTTCAGTTGCAGACAAACACGGAAAAAAATATATATTTCTGTGGGTCACATTGGAGAATTTTTCTAGAGTTAGGTTTTTCTTCTGTTGTGTATACAATGCTCCGGTGCTATTTCTGCATAGTTTTATCAGTGAAAGGTAGAGAAAGCAAAGTGAATGATGGAAGACGTTTGTTTGTAGTATGTAAACAGGGCCGTGGATCCTTCGTTGTAAGACATTCAGGAAAAGTTGCAGCTACCTTTTCCGTTAAGCAATAGTTGTTGAAAAACATACAAAGATTATATAATGCATGTATATTATACGTAGGCACATAGCAAAGAAAAGGACTTACCCGGAGCTACTATATGTGTACGTGAGTCAAAAGTATTAGTAAACGTGATGAATGAAATCAAACCACCAGGAGATGGCTGGAGCTGCAGGTAGAGGCAATGCCTTTGTTCCAAGGGTGCTACTCTGATGGGATCAGATGTTGTGGCGGTATATAGAAAAGGAGAGAAAACAAACGTAATGCAACACTGTACGGGACACAAAACAGTAAGTGAACACTGAGGGTGGAATAGTCTCAGAAAGGTACAGTAAGCAGTGCTAATAAAATCGCACAAAGTGATAAGGGAAGATCTGAGGACTAGAGCGATCAGTCACTAAGGCTTACGAAACCGGACTACCACCTCTGCTACCGCTGACGAGCATCAGGAAATATGCCCAGCAGTGTTGTTGTGGCTTAATTATGCCGACCAGCTGAGATCCCGAAACCGCTTGAGACCTACTGGCTTACATTTTAACAGAAGTCATTGCCTCTACCAGAAGCTCGAGCCATCTCGTGGTGGTTTGATTTCATTTATCCACTACCATTCATCATGTTTTTATTTACTGATTCTGTGACTCGCGCACATATAAAGTAGCTCCGGATGTGTCCTTCTCTTCACTATGTACCTTCCTGTTTTTTATAATAATCAGGGGATTAGTTATGCTTCTAACATTTGTTGGCACAATTCTAACACTTTATATGTATACGTATATTGTTTTTTATATTGATGTACATAACCGTGTCACATCCCCCATTTTATGTAGAGATTTCAGTAGCACTTACTACCATTTGTTAGTATATTACACGTAGACAGACATTTTGATAATGTTATTAAAACGGTAACACGGCTGTGTTATTAACAAACGGTAAAACGGCTGTAATCTTTGAAGTGCCGCAGAATACAAGGAAAATAAATAATGTAGGAAGCAAGAGGCGTGTTGAAATATTGTCTACTATGGATTGTATTTATTAGAATAGTCAGGTTTGGTACTATCCAAAGTAATAAAGATTACGTTGGCATCATGGAGGATGTACTTATAAAACGAATATTTTTCATGTCTGTCAATGGATGCACCTTTTTGATTTTACCACATTTATTTTGTGCCCTACCTTGGTTTGTCTATAATTACATCTAGAATTAAATATTTAAAAGGTTTGCTGAAAATATGTGCTTGTCCTTTTCACTTGTATGTTTAAATTTTCTGTTTGACTCTAATGACTATCTGCACTACAGCTCCTGTACTTACTTTGTTTTGCATATAAAGAGCGGTAATATTCAGCAGCGGTATAATTCAAATAAACTATGCAATTGCCTGCACATCTATTTTGTTCCCATGGTTCTTACTGCATAGTAGGACATACTGTGTCCATGCATGTGATTTCCTTGGTGCGGTGTGTGCTGACTTTATTAAGCTGGTCACTATAGCACCAGAACTCTCTGAACGTTACTGCAGCCAGGGTTCCTTTTTTTGCCTGCTGATAGAACGGAGCTCAGGTGAATAGATCCTATTCCTGCTTCCTGTATGCGCATCCCAAAAGGATTTCCTTTTGACTGGGGCCTTGATACATGGCTTCCTGGAAGCCGAACTACTGACACCTGCCGTGAAGGTTGTAATATACTCATTGTAATTTTGTGAGTCATTTCTGATTGCAAGCATAGTACAGATGTAGGCACATTTTGATATTCACGGTTATGTGCAAATATTTTTTTTTGCTGTGACTATAGATTCATGTTTTATGAACTTTTGGGAGCTCCTTATAATAAGACTACCACGTTACTCTACTAGGAAACTATGTCATCTTAAAAAAAAAACACAACCAAGAACAAATGGGTGGATGTTTTTCCTCTGCTTTTACAAGTGAAAGTGTATATATACAGCGTTAAAGATTCTGAGCCTTTGCTCAGATCTGAAAACCTTGGCTTGTAGTACAGTAGGTAGCTCACACCCTGTCTCCGGCCATCTGCCTTTCTTCATATAGTATGGTACATACTGTACCACTCCCTGCATTTCCTGACATTTCCTGGACTGCTTTTTCCTGTGCCAACGGTGCTGGGCAGTTAACTTCCCTCCTCTGACTAATAGTTGCAGCTGACTAATAGCAGGAGCGCCCTTTTATTGTATTTGCTGCTCACAAAACCCCAGGGTAACAGAGGTTATTAGAAGTCCTGGAATATACTGTTTAGTAAGTGCAAAGACAATAGTATGTTTTTCAGTTTGCACAGGCTATAGATTTTCCTGAGCTTTCGCATATTTATTTTCGACACATTGCAAAGTAAAACACTGTAACAAATAGATGAGTGATTCATGGTGTAGTTGCGCAAATAATGTGAAGTGATGACATTTTTCTACCTAACTCTTTTACAAGGACCTCCTAAAAGTTTTCTCCATGGCAGCAATGCATGCAATATGTTTTAACCTGTGAGATCCCTGAATTCTAAAAGTGACTGCTCCGTTTGTAAGGCCTTGAATATACCAAGTGCTGCAAGGCGGCAGAGCTATGCTTTGACGTCACCCAGCGCTGCCGCCGAGCAGCATCTTGATTATACCGGGGAGAGAGAGCAGAGGAGGCTTGGAGGCGTGGCCATGAGCGGTTTGCCCTCATTGGCTGAACCGCTCACGTGACACGGTCGTCGCAAGAATAAATCTAATTTGTCAGTCTCTTCCCAGCCTTCCGCTTTGCAGTATGGAGCGCCGCGACCGTCGCCTGCGGTATGAGCAGTTTCATTGGGTTTATGCAACTTGTTTTGTCACCATGCCGCGTGCGTTTTTGGGTATAATCACGGCCTAACACTTTTTGGTCCAAGTTAAGCATACGGCAGCTCAATTTTGCACTTAACTCAGTGACCGTAAAATTTATGTAATTTTGTTTATGTTCATTTTTGTATTTTGTGTTTAAAAATGTCAGTCCTGGGCCTCATGCTAGCCATTTCTTTGCACGTTTCATGACACCCTCCCTATAGCCTTTTCCTCTTGTGTACTGTGGGTGTGAAAATTGAATTGAGGAGAGGAAAGGTGCGAGAACTGATACTTTGTGTGTTGCTCACAGTGACTCACAATCTCTTTATGCTATAAAGATACAGGAGAGAGTCTGCGTTATCTTTTGTGGTTCCTCAATTGGAAAGTACAAGATATACTGCATGCAAAGTAATAAAGAACTTTATTGGTAGAGTTGAAGTTGTTCTTGTATACAGTCAACTACTGACAATGTTTTAATAGGTTAAAACCAGATGACTGATCCTGAGAAAAGAATCAGACAAGTGTTTTTCAAATCTATTTCAAAGCCATTTAACCTGAGGTTTTGGGGGGAATGTTACGGGCATTACTATCCCTAATATCTTGCTACATTTATTAGCCGCTGCTCTGCAAGAAAGGGAGAGTACGTCAAAGTGGCGTAAACAATGATGTCGATCATCCTCCTTTACGTAAAAGAAAAGGGAAAATGATCAATATAATTTGACTTGCCTGGGGTTTTTTTTTTAAAGACCCTGATAAAGCCACAATGCTGTAACACGTCACTGCCATTAGTTCCCTGCGGATTTACATGGGGACTGCACCTCTGAAATCTGCCACTCTAGTTGTTGCCATTTTTGTTTTTACATTATAAATCAAAGCCTCTTTGCTCTGGTACTCAGTGCTTCCTGTCAGCGCCTTGATATTGCCTCTGTGATCATTTGATCCCCCTGCGGCTCTGTGATGTGTTGCAGGTCACTGAAGGGTTCAGTTGTAGCTCTGTCTTCCAGCTTCTATAAATTGTTATGCCTTTGACTGACAGCAGAGGGTGCGGAGGGAACTTCTTTTTTTTTTTTCTGGGGGGGGGGGGGGAGCAGTTTAGGATGAGTAGCTGTCTGTGATCTGCCTTCCAGTCCCACCCCCATGCGATCATGTTATTTATGGTGCTCTTACTTGGATGCCTTTGCATGGAAATAGAGCAGCTGCTGAAGTCCAGGCAGTAAAAACCAGTGACTTCTAAGCTGCCTCTCCAGGAGGCCTCCTGTGCATGTTAGAAAGGGGAGAGAGTACCACATTGACACACCAAGGTAACTTTTGTTGTTCTTGGATCAGGGAGAAGTAGTTAAAATCGTCTCTTAAGTATTCTTTTATTACTTATGCAGACTTTTTAAAGCATGCAAAGGATTTTTTCTCTCTCACTATTTGGAGAGCAGAGTAACTTTGATTGGCAAACGTGAGCAAAAAAAGGTCTATATCTTTTTCCTTACTTTTGTCCCCAGTTCTCAGGTCAGAGCCGTTTGTCGCTGCATCAGCTTTAAGTTGGCCCCATAAACTTTGTTTCCTGGCTACTACTGTACTGTAGGTAAATATACTGCTTTTTCCCCCCTGCATTTTATATGATCAGATATTTTCTTCCTAATCAAAGTCAGGCAGGCGTAATCCTGATGTGTTATATCTCTGTGTACAAATAAGGGGAACGATGCATTTATGGGAGAAAGCTAGTCAGGATCTTAGTATTTGCACAATTTATCTACTAGGTAACTCGTATTTGGTATGCTTTAATCTTTTATTACAGGAAATAAATATGTGCAGTTATAGATTATGCGCAACTAGGCTGCTATTATCAGCATGCAAAATGATATGTAATCATTTAGATATATATTGGAAGCATTTTTTGCTGGGTATGATGTGATTATTTTTTTTTAAAACAATACACTTGGTAAAAAGAATTGGAAGGGTGAGATTTCCTGCGCCCGTTGTCATGTTAAGAGAGACAGCCTTTTAAACGCATAAGCACCTCTTCTGAGAATCGCATCTAAAATATTTGCACGGCTTTAGCGAACTAGACTGAACATGCCTATAAAATCACACACACTTTGTGAAAGCCTTTTCATGTGCGCTGCACTTACAAAACACATTTTAGAGAAGCAATTGTAGGAGTGCAGACCACTTTAAATTAACTCTTCCAGACCAATTACAAAACTGAACCATACTGTTTAATCAGTACAGTTTGGACCACTGGAGTGTTTGTAGCACTTGAATCCCCCAGGCAAGCTGCAGATCAAGATGTTTGTCGTATCTGTAAGCATGATGCCCGGCTGACCAGCTTGAAAAATGTTTTTTTTTTTTGGCAGACTTGCTTTTTGACTGTTACCTGATGTGATCTTTGTTGTTTTCTACAATGATACATGCTTATGTTATGAATATGAGCAAGTAGATCTTGGTTAGCTGCTTGGGTTTGGGTAGACTAACATCCAAGATCCATTGTAATGTAATTTGTAAATCATTGAGTAGACTATGGGGGTCATTCTGTATCCTGATCATTGAAGTCTGGGGATTTTCATTAGAAAACTGCCACTTCTGTGTTATTTTTATAGCATTAGCTTTTGGGAATGCATAATTTGAGACGGACAACTTCTTCCAAACTTTAGCGTTGCCACTGGTTGCTTGAATTGCATTGCATAACATGCAGGTGTAGTCCAAATCAAATTCTGAAGGGAGATTATATAACTCAGTTGCAGGCTGTTTGTGCAACTGAGCAGTTACTGTATGCAAAGCACATGACCAGTGCATATATAGAAGTCCGTAGCTTACTGTATCATTGGATTTTCATAGTTTTACTTCTCCAACTAACTTACTATGTGTTTTGGTTAAAAAAAAGAGTGTAATTGTAGTTTTTGTTGTTGTTTTTAAAGCAATGAGGTCTTCCCACCGCAGAAGGTCGTTTAGAATTTAGCAGATGCTTCGTTTTTGTACCGTCCATTGTTCTTTCTCTTTGTCCGAATACATCACACTAAAAACTCTGGCTTGCTTGGGTTCAAAAGTAGTTCTAGCATTTCAAGAGAAAAAGTCGGTTATTCATTAAACTTCGATAGTGTAGATCGGGGAAGATCGCACAGAAACAGTCTATAAAGTGAATAGGGGTTTCGGTGCAAAAGTGCCCCAATCTGCACCAATGCATTTCAATGAATAACCCCCGTAGGACCACATTTAGTAAGCGGTTCTATGCCATAAGACAAATTACAGCACTGAAAGATATCTTCAGGTGTGTTACGGCATTATACAGCTGGGAAATATGAGTCCATATGGTCTAAAATGTTCCTTTTTAAATGTTTACTTATACTTTAGTTGATGATCAGGAGAATTTTCTCTTGCACTTTTTTCACTAATTATTAGGGCACTTCTGGTTTTAAATGCACTGTAGTTCATACATGGCACATACAGTGCTTCTTACTTTTAACCCTTTAGTCACTGCATACATGTCACGCATCTCATGCTGTTGACTATAGTGTTCTTGTTTCCTCGTCTCTATGCTCTGGAAGAAATATAAAAGACAGTACAAATTAGATCGTGTTGAACCTGCAGCGGGGGTCATGCCTTGACGGGGTTGCAGGCTTCAAATGGTTTGGCCAAAGGATTTAACAAAATTACAGATACTGTACTTATGAGAAGAACAAATAAGAAAAAAATAGATGGTAATGTACCAAGTAATTTGTTATATTTCATGTAACATTGGCACTTTTCTGTCTATTGTATAATTTTCGAATGACCTTAAAATTGCATGATGCCCAAGGGTTCCTGGGTTGAAACCTTGGGTTCCGAGGGCATCCCTAACGGGTACCCTGCAATTTTAAAGTCATTCGAAAATTATACAATAGACAGAAAAGCTTCTATGTTGCATCAAATTAGTTGAAGTTGAAAAACACTGCTCTAGCATGATACATTACCCATAAACGGCAAAGATTTATTTTCAGTTCAACTCCGTGTCTACTTGCTGTTTTCTCAATGGAGGTTGTTAACTGTAGCACTTCTGGAACTGGGTTGAGATTAATCATTAAAATATTAATGGTTGTGTGAAAAAAAGAGTTTTCCATCCTGTTGAAACAGCAGGGATTGAAATCAGACATTTATTGCAAAGCAGCTTGATGCATTCAAGCATTTACCATCTTCTTAATTAACAATACCTGATCTTAACAGCATGTGAGTGGTGTCACCTGTTTGACTGCTTACTGAAAAATGTGGAGTGTATCAAACTTCTATGTAACCAGGGATGGGGAAATCCTGGGCACCTAAAATGTGGGGGAGAGCAGGATGTGTGCGAATTGATGGCGGGCTAAATGGAAGCCTGGCACGGGGTGGGGGCGGGAGCAGAGCTGGTCAATGGAACAGAGTAAATTGGGGGGGGAGTAGTTGAACATATTTTTTGGTAAATCTTATGGTGTTTTCTTCTCTGGTGCAAAATTATCAGTCAAGTTTTAACATTTCCCTTTTTTCTTATTTTTATTACTCATCATATATGTCTGGGCCTGTGTATATTAACATTTAAGGTATAGTTTCAAGTCCATGAGCTTCTTTAACCTTTCGCTACCAAAAGCCTTCTGTCAAACTATAATTGAGACCATATGTCGTATCGGTTGGATACTGGTACTCAGAGGTATTAAAGGCATGGATAATCACTTTAAATGATAGTTTCTCATATAAAATGTAGATTGGAGGAGCCCTGCTTAATTGTTAATAGTAAATCTATAATCAGTATTTTTTTTCCTTGTCAATTCATGTAACTGTAATATATAGGTGCAATTTTTAACTTTAATAACAGTACTAGATGGAGTATCCTCAACGATGCACTCACTTGCTAATGAGCATCTGTCATTTATTCCGTCGCCGGGGCTCCATGGTGTTAAGGATCCGTTGAACACTGGAACAAGTAATTCGATGTGTAAACATGTTGCACAACCAGCAAAGACAAAAATCGAGAGGTGAACACCAATATAATTTCAGCATTATAAAAAACGAAGGTAAAAAGACCACCTACACGTTTCGATCTTACCCACTTTATCAAGGTGTTGCTTGTGAGTGCGAAACATGGCTCCATTTTTTTTTTTTTAACCATGGCGAAATAAATACAGCTAAACCCCGTTATAACGCGGGTCTCGGGGTCCACCCCGAGACCACCGCGTTACTAACGGGGTCGCGAGAAAAAAAAATGGCCGCCGCGCTTTAGCGCATATTCATCCCGCGGGACAGGAGATGGGAGCGGGCATGTCCCTCCGCTCCCCGCTTCCCCCTGTCACCGCGGGACAGGCCGCGGGGCAGGAGATGGGAGCGGGGATGTCTCTCCTGTCCCCGCTTCCCCCTGTCACCTCGGGACAGGCCGCGGGGCAGGAGATGGGAGCGGGGATGTCTCTCCTGTCCCCGCTTCCCCCTGTCACCTCGGGACAGGCCGCGGGGCAGGAGATGGGAGCGGGGATGTCCCTCCTGTCCCCGCTTCCCCCTGTCACCTCGGGACAGGCCGCGGGGCAGGAGATGGGAGCGGGGATGTCTCTCCTGTCCCCGCTTCCCCCTGTCACCTCGGGACAGGCCGCGGGGCAGGAGATGGGAGCGGGGATGTCTCTCCTGTCCCCGCTTCCCCCTGTCACCTCGGGACAGGCCGCGGGGCAGGAGATGGGAGTGGGGATGTCCCCTCAGGTCGCCGCTTACCTCAGAACCATGCTGCCTGCATGGAGGTTGTAGCGGGGGGTTTCTTCTCCCCACCGCTGTCCCCGGTGCTCCCGCTGCCTGCGCGGGAGGAGGGGGGGGAGCGGGTGGTGGTGCTGGTCGCGGCCCGTCTGTGTAGAGTGAGAGAGTGTGTGTGTATGTATATATGGGAGAGAAAGTGTGTGTGTGTATATGGGTGTGTGAGTGTGGGTAAGTGTCTGAGTGTGTGTGTAAGTGTGTGTGAGTGTGTGTGAGTGTCTGTGAGTGTGTAAGTGTGTGTGAGTGTGTGTGAGTGTGTGTGAGTGTGTGTGAGTGTCTGTGAGTGTGTAAGTGTGTGTGAGTGTGTGTGAGTGTGTGTCTGTGAGTGTCTAAGTGTGTGTAAGTGTGTGTAAGTGTGTGTGAGTGTGTGTGAGTGTCTAAGTGTGTGTAAGTGTGTGTGTGTGTGTGTGTGTGTGAGTGTGTGTGAGTGTCTGTAAGTGTGCGTGAGTGTGCGTAAGTGTGTGTGAGTGTGCGTGAGTGTGGTCAGTGTGTGTGCAGTGTGCAGTGTGTGTGCAGTGTGGCAGTGAGCAATGAGCAGTGTGTGTGCAGTGAGTGTGTGCAGTGTGTCAGTGTGAGCAATGAGCAGTGTGTGTGCAGTGTGCAGTGTGTGTGCAGTGTGGCAGTGTGAGCAATGAGCAGTGTGTGTGCAGTGAGTGTGTGCAGTGTGCAAAAAAAAAAATGTAAAAAAATTTTTTTTAAAAATTTTTTTTTTTTTTTTTTTTTTTTTTTTAAAAAAAAACGGGAGCCACGGGAAAACCGCGTTATAACCGAATCGCGGTATAACGAGGCGCGTTATAACGGGGTTTAGCTGTAGTTTGTATTGGAGTTCACCTTTTGATTTTTTTTTTTTTTTGCTTGTAGTGCACAATTTACAAATCTAATTGAGAGCAGCTCATGAGGTAAGAAACCCTCCCTATAGTCAGAATTTTAGCTTCGGAATCTCTTCGGAGAACCAGTTTCAGCAGTTTTAACTGTGGAAGGACAGTTGATCCACATGTCGTTTACATATACAGGTATTCCTCGCTTTACGACGTTCCGCTTTCCGTCGGACGCGTATTTTGACGGTGGCTAATGCAATAAAAAAATGCCTTATCCGCTGCAAATATCGCGTATCCGAAGGAAATCGCCACTAGTTAACATTGGTCCAGCATTGTGTCGGATAAGCGAGGACTCGCTATACTGTACATGAATCCGTGTAGATCTATCTTGAATAATGAGGCCATAGTATTTCATATTTCTGCTGGCTGGTGAAAGAGGTTCATCTTCTGGTGCGCTGCAGCCAAAATTCAAGGATACTGTAAGCTTCAACCTCAAAATAAATATAATCATGTCTGAGCTCACAAAAGCCTTACTTTACTGCTCAGTACATAGAGAAGGTTGGTGTGACAATCGAACAAAAAGTTGGCAACACTGGACTAATATTTAATTCCCCCATCCTTATCCGCCAAGTTTGCTGGTGAAAATGTAAAACAAGATGCAGTTTTTCTAGAGTTGATGTAGCTTGACGGTATATTCTTCATTGTGACAAGCTCCTGAAATAACACGTATGGAGCTTTGTGTTCTGTTTTTACCCAGCACCACTGAGCGTTTGAAGTCACCTTCAGTAAATTGAGTAGCTCTGAACTGGAGGTCACAAACTAGTCCAACATGGAACTCCTCAAGGTCCTATTTCTACAAGGTGACTTCTTTCACCAGTGTCATACTTTAAAATATATACTCTAAACTCACACCACCTCTGCTCGTAATATTTTGTTATTCATATTATACTATATAGGATACGCGGACACCAAATCTTATTCATTGACTTTATTAGGTTTGTTTCTTCATTGCATAGCTAAATACAGTATGTACAAATACAAAATGGATGTGTACAGTATGTCTCGTTCATTAAGTGCCCCTAGCTAACACCAGACTGAAAGAGATATTAAGCAGGATCAGTGTTTTTGGCGTTAAGCATCCATCTTGATCTTCATAAATATCACAACTTAAATGGACACCCACTGACATGATAAACCTGCCTTATAAATACTTTTTAGCTGTTTCCTAGGTTTTGTTTGCCTTTATTTTAGTTCAGTCAATATCCTGCATGTGTGGTTTTTTTAATAAATCAGTTCTGTAGTAAGAAAAAATACTTTTATCATTTTCTGTTTTTTAAAAAAACAACTTTGAAAGACCAATTTTCTTGTATTCTATTTTAACAGCCATTTGCTAAGGCACTGCCCCTTCATGCCCTGGCACACCCCTTTGTCAGCCCTGCCCTCCCTCTAGCACATGTCAGTGCAGGAGTGCTCATGAATATTCATGAGCTTCCATTGAGAGACAGAAGCAAATAAAAACAGATCCCTTCACTAATTATGTCTCCAAATTTCGGCTATCAATACATGGAGAACTAATTGACCTGCAGCTATACAGTTCTTTAGGTAATTAGAGATTGCACACATGAAACTATTGAAGTAAAAAAATAAATAAAAAAAAAAAAAGACTGAACTGCAGCTTTAACTATGAGCCCATCTGTTTGCACACCTTCTCCCCCCCTCCTCCGTCCCCCATGGTAAATACATCACTGCTTTTTCATTCAATCTCTTTTTTTGGTGTTAAAATGTTTATAAATACCGCTGTACATCTTGTGACTTATTTCCCACACTTTATCTATTCAGTGGCTTATCTAGAATAACCGGTGTCATCTCTGACAGAGCTGAAGCACATGTAATTTGATTTGGAGGCAAGTTAAAAGGATCAGGGTGACCTGAACAGTATTTAGACAATCAATAGTTCAGCACTTATTAACTACTTATTTCTTTGAGCAGAGTAAAAGTTATTTTAGTCCTCTGCAGACCAATTCGATAAAGTTCAAACCTTCTGTACAGATTATTATTATTATTATTATTTTGGGGCGATTGTACAACTGAGATGTTTCTCACTAAAGTACAGTATTAGTGCAGAGAAGTCACTGCGATTTATGTACGTGAAAGCATTGTAGTGACAGAGCAAAAGAGATAGGAGAAGAGCACGGGGTATAATGTATTCTTTTTCTATCTAAATACTGATGGGACAAAGTAGTTTCGATTTTTTTTTGGGGGGGGGGGGGTAGGTGGGAGAGTTTGTTCTGTGCTGAGGAGTGACTACCTCGAAGTGATCATTCTTGCTGCCATGCGACATGCTGCACACTTGGGCCCTTTCTATTTCTCATTTGTTCACGGAGTGATTAGTATTGCAGTGGGTGCACTATTCAGGTTTTATCCCGGGCCTTATGTAAATCTTTTACTTTACAGTCAATTTCCGAAAATGTTTGTTATATCTGGGGGGGGGGGGGAGGGGGGGTTCTTCATAAACGCACACTTTCCATGTTTTGGACGTCATCTCATCCCGGAACAAATACTTTGTCACCCTATTTAATTCAAATGATGAGGTCAATGTGTATGCTCCATGGGATCGTGCCCAAACGGCACTGTTGCAGTTTAATGAAGAACCCTCCATATTTTTTCTAGTTACATGTATTAAACAATCATTTTGGAGGGCCTCGTAAGCAAATCTGTTTAATCCCAATAATGACTGCTTCTAAGCACATTGTTTTCCATAGTTCCAATAGATACACCTCTATTGCAGCAAAATACTCATCTGAGTTATTACTGTGGGGTAAGAGGCAGCAGGGAGAAACAACACAGGAAATATGTGGTACCCAGCACACAACAAAGGAGAAGACGGGTAATAAGCAAAAAGATAGATAGATGTTTAATGTATAGGCTGTTTACACAAAAGGATTTATAGAATGGAGAATGTAGGTAAACATTACTTCAGGTGCAAATGACACCCGAAGGGAAAAGGTTCAATTGAGGCTAAGGAATACGGAAAACGAGGGGAGGGAAAACAGAAATTAGGAAGGTGGGGGGAGGGGGGTGGAGGGAGGAAGGGAAGTATTGGGGGGATGAACACAAAATGAGGATAAAAAAAGAGTAGGCAAGTAGAGGGGGGCAACGTTTCGGGGATGACCCCCTTCTTCTGGCCCGTTCCCTGCGGTCTGTACGACCACAGGTACTTCCCTCTCTCTTGATCCTAACCTTCAAAAAATGCTCAACAAGGGAACACAACACTCAAGCAGCTAGATAGGGGAGTCTGCCCAAGTCTAAATGGATTAATGGTAACTACAAATGTCCTTGTTAAAGAGTCCTACGTGTGAGCAAACTGAATATGGGAGTAAGCCCAAGTTAGCCTAATCAGTCAAAGTAATACGAAATGGTCCTTTTCCCCTTATGTGTCATTTGCACCTGGAGTCATTTTTATACCTACATTCTCCATTCTATACAGCCTATACATTAAACAAATTTTTTGCTTATTACCTGTCTTCTCCTTCGTTGTGTGCTCGGAACCACTTGTTCCCATTGCACCACTCTCATATACATTATTCTTTCTTGTTAGTTTATTGGGTGCTCCTTATATTCCTTTAACACAGAGGGAATATGTACCAATGTAAAGAACGTGCAAAGTAATGTTTATTTTTATGCATTGTACCATTTTCTGCATGCGTTTGAATCAAATTAGTTTCCCAGAGGTCATGCAACTTGATAGCTGGAGAAGTGAAAAAATGAGGAATAAACCCCAAAGAAAGCCGGTGCTCTATCAATGGCAATGATGCAATAAATATATCATACAGCAAATGTCTCTGATTCCCTCGGTTATGTCAGCGTGTGGGGGAGTTTGTTGAATGAGTTATATGTCTTCGGTGTGTTAGTAATGGACTCAGCCAGGGTGGGGGGTTAATAAGCTTGTAACAATCCAAGTAACGAGGTATCGCTGCAGTGTGTCTGCAAGATACTCAGTGTCCTCAATAGGTTCCCTTACCGCACCCTGTGTCCTACACCATGCGTCCGCTGATCGGTACTCACGATAAGCTGTCCATGTCCGCCTTTTCTTGCTGAAAAATGATAGTCTCCTCTGAGACGAAACGTGTTAGAGTTTTACACTCTCTGTATGCCTTTCTGTTTTTTGGATGAATAAATAACATTTTTTACTTATACTGCGCTTGGTTGATTCCGGAGCTCGGTGAGCAGTGACCACCAATTTTACCATTTTTCCTGACAGCTGGAGAAGTTTACGTGGTGGATTTTTTGGACACACATACTATTAAAAGTAAAGTAATCCACAGAGTCGCACATTTTGATACATCTCATAATCTGGGCATTTGTGCACCTATTTTGAAATATTCCCCAATTCCCCAAATCACAATGTTACATATATATGGTGCACAAATTGGACCAAGGACCTTAATATATTGATAGAGAAACATACAGTAACATAATGATGCAATTTGCATAGATTTTGCTCCACATTTGCTCCTCTGACTTTGCATTGGGCCTTCATTAACTTTATAAGAAAAGGTTTTTTGGCAGCCCAAGACATGAACTTCCGCAATAATTCTGGTGCCGTAATATTGTTAATTCATTAACCGGGCATTTGTTTTTAAACTGAATACCAAGGAATTTTTTTTTTTTTTACTTTGGGAATAATTGACAGGTTCTCAGAGGACACCCAACCTTTGTTTTCCTAGGTCGATCTCTTCCATAACCTCCTGTATTGTAATTTTTTGCCTGTGTTTTTTGGCTCTTGCCGGTCATATTTTGTAGTTAAAATAGAACCTCACAAGATAATAAAAAAAATTATTGGCAGTACATCAAATGCTCAGTTGAGCCACGACCTTTTGCCTAAATTAAGATCAGCGGCGACAGCAATTGGCACACACACTATAGAACAGAGGATATAAATGGGATTGCAGAATACTAAATCTGCTGTACTTTGCTGGGTTATCTCAAGTTCATCATCTAAAACAGTTTGCACAATACAAAGGAGTGCTTTACTTCTGTGCCATAATTGTGTTTGGCAAGAAAGGGAGCCTCTAGTGCAGTGATTCCCAACTTTTTTTGTTTGGAGGAACCCTTGAAGTGTTTCGAATAATCTCGGGGAACCCCTATCTGGCTGACACCTATTGGGTTCATTTCACACCTCACGAGCCCCCTCTATTTCCCACCCTCTACCCATGTATTTCTCTCCCCTCCATCTCATTCTCCCCCCTCCCGCCTCACATGTATTTCTCCCCTGCTTCTCACTCTTACACCCTCTTTTCCTCACTCACTCCCTCCCACCCTCTCTCCTCTCACTCGCCCGTACCATCCATCAATTACCCCACTCACTCAATCCCCCCCACAAAATACATACCAAAAAACCCCACCCCCCTAAATACATATAACCCCACCCCGCAATACATAATAAAAATACCCCGCCAATACATATTAAAAAGGCCCCCACCAATACATAATAAAAAGACCCCCCGCTGCCCCAATACATTTTAAAAAGACCCGCCCCAATACATTTGAAAAAGACCCCAGCCGCCCCAATACATTTTAAAAAGAACCCCACCGCCCAATACATATTTAGAAAATCAGGCCGCATGGGTAAAATTATCATCCTCATATCTCCCCAGCACCCCTCATCATCATCATCATCATCATCCTCATATACCCACCCCCCTGCATCTCACATCACCTCCCCCCTGCATCTCGCATTTCCCTCCCCCCCTGCATCTCCCTTCCCCCCTGTATCTCACTTCTCCCTTCCCCAACCCCCCCCCCCCACCATATATGCCTACCTCAAGCAGCGGCGTGCAGAAGGCAGCAGCGAGCAGGAGGCGGCAGGGGTCAGGATGTGGTGGCGAGCTAGAGCAGGCAGGACTGCACGCTCGCTCTAGCTAGCAGCAGGCATTGGAAGTGCTGCACTACTAGAGCGCGCGCCTGCAGTCCTGTGACCAGCCTCTGGGGTGAGGGGGAGTGAAGGGGGAGCAGTTACAGGTCGCAAAGTGAGTGCTCTAGTGAAATGTATTAGGCTGCGTCCATAGAAGGACAAGCAGCGCTGAGGCGTGCGGACGCTGAGCCCCTGCATCCTCAATGAGGATGCCTTGAGAGGGGGCTCACGCGAGCGTCCGCAGGCGTGCTCAGGCTTTGGAGTTTTCAGCCGAGCGCCAAGCTGTTTTTCAGCACGCTGTCGGCTGAAAACATCCAATCAGCCTTAAGCAGCGTCAACGTCACGGTGCCGTGACGTCGGCGCCGTGACATTGACGTCAGTGCGTCGCCGGCGATTGGCCCAGCGATGTCACTGCCCCACCTCCCCCCGGCTCCCTTCGCGCACGCTGGCTCGCCTGCAAGTCCGTGCAATCGCGCTGACTGAAGCAGGCGAGCCTCGGCGTTAGCGCGCATCCGCTCTCCCACCCCTCTATGGCCCGGGCCTTAGGTTGGGATTTGTTTCAGTTTTTGGGTTATCCACAAACTTTTAGTAGGGGAAGCAGAGTGGTCATTTTCCTAAGTAAATTCAGTCCCGGTGTATGCACAGTGGCTTTAGGTTTGTCTTGTGTGCTGCTCTATCAGACCTATCATATGCACTGAACATCACAGAGATTTTTGGAAATCAAAATCGATAACAAAAAATGTCTCATTATATTAGTATTCCAGGACTAGTGAATGTTGGTACATTGTGTATGTATGTATGTGCAAAAATGTTGAAACAAGATGTGACACAAAATTCAAAAATGTATGTGTGAAACAGGTTGGGCAGGCTGTGGCTAAACCTTTCGCTACCTCAAAATCTTGCACCAAAATAAGTCCCTGTGCAGAGTAAAGACTTTTTCATTTATTTTTTTTCTGAAATAAAGTTGTGCCTCCCTTAGATGCATCTGCTCTTATTACCAGATAGCGAAGCTCAGCGTATCCTCTGAAAAGGACTCTCGACTCTGTTGCTACCAACAAAGTTGATCGTACTTGTATGATTTTCCCTGTAGCGCAGTGTTTGTAGTGCAGATACAAAATAATCACAGCACAAGATTTATTAAATATTGAGACCAAGGGACTATTTTTTTTTCTTTTTTGGCCATGGGAAACTGACAAATTATCTCCACTTGATTATTAAAGGTAAAGAATATCCAAGACCTGTGCTTTGAATGTGTGCATCTTTGGGATACCAGCCATAAAGCACTGGTATAAAATTGGCCTAAGATACTTAGCACTATGACATTTTGTAGAGTGCAGGATAAATCCATACATTTCACAAATACATATCGGCATAACTGCACCTAATACATATTGCTGCGGTGCTGCCCCTGGTATAAAACATAACATAAGGAACCTTCTGAAGACTAGGAGAAAAAACAACATTCAGTGCACTCAAACAATCATACAAAAGTTTATTTGAAAAAATAACATTAATTACTGCATGAGATCCTAAAAATACTATAAAAACCTATCGTGTGTGCGTGAGCACACATAGAGATACATACACACACACACACACACACACACACACACACACACACACACACACTCACAATAAGTGCTACTGTATAAACATGTAATAGGAATATATAGTGGTTTATCTGCAACAAAAGTTCCCATTGTTTAAATGGTATTCTGAGTACCTTGTGCACATTAAAGCAAGTTGTGTGGTGGGGCTACTACAAGCTCTGAACAGATAGTGTAAGGGGAAAAATGTCCCATAAATATATATAATATGACTATGTCCAGAAAAAAACAGAAGCTTGACTGTGAGGGTAGGTATAACGCTGGATCAGTAAAGTCTGAAAATAGGTACAAGCAGGGTAGACGTCCACCAGGTATATCTGAGTGAGGTAGGTTGGCAATTTGAGCGGAGCGCTGTGTCTCGTGAACATGAAAGAAAAAATATATATAATAGTGCAGATGGTATAAACAAATGAAGTCTCAAAATAACTCTGCAATGGTGGTAATCACAATTGACAATGTCAATATAAGGCGTATCAGAGACACTTCTCTCTCTGATAGGAGACCTTTAATGGATTCCCCCTCAGAGTGGTGTCTTGATAACGTATCAGGAAGCTTGTTTGTGGTCAGGGTTTAACTCCCAAGGTTTATGTAGAAGAAAAGAGAGAATGCACAATGGTATAGTATAGTCTAAATAATGTATTAGCAGCAATGAACAAACATATGCATGATGCACTCACATTTCCAATATGCTATACGTTCGAGGGAGAGGACAGCTGGTTGTAGAGAGTGCCGGTGTCTCCAGGAGCGGCGGAGCACTTCCGCGTGCGTCACGTGTATCCGCGTCACGTCCTGTGACGTCTCGGGTTGGGGCGGAAGAAGCTGCCCTGTGTGTCCGTCTCCGTGCCAGCACCTAGCTCCAATGTTCTCCCCAGCTCAGTCACCTCCCACAGCAGATCGATTCTACGCGTTTCGCTGTGGCTTCTTCATTAATCGGATTCCCTGACCACAAACAAGCTTCCTGATACGTTATCAAGACACCACTCTGAGGGGGAATCCATTAAAGGGCTCCTATCAGAGAGAGAAGTGTCTCTGATACGCCTTATATTGACATTGTCAATTGTGAGTACCACCATTGCAGAGTTATTTTGAGACTTCATTTGTTTATACCATCTGCACTATTATATATATTTTTTCTTTCGTGTTCACGAGACACACAGCGCTCCGCTCAAATTGCCAACCTACCAAAGATCTACCTGAACCTGGACAGTCCGTTTAAAGGGTGTAGAGCTGCTTTTCATTTGTTGTATTTCACATCACCATTGTATTCACTTTTATTGGTGGAGGTCATTTATCATATTATATGATATATATTTAAAATTTACATATCACTGTCACTTGCACTGTATAGACCATATATTTTTTCACTTTAGTTTAAGAAGCGCCCGGTTTTTATTCTTGTTTCTACATATCTGAGTGAGGGCAGGTAAGGATATGACAAAAGAGGAAATAATATTGTTGTACCTCTGTCCCAGTCCAGTGTATGCCTCTCCGTCCTAGGTGGCTACGAATCCCTTAGCTGTGTAGGGCACTGTGGAGACAAAGTGCCTTCCTCTTGTAGGTTTGGACCCGTTGGAGCTCCCGAGTGTCGGAGCTGTGTGGAAACAAATCCTCACTTCCGCTCCGTCCGGGAACGCTCCGTCAGGTACTGCAGTCAGATGGTCCCATGTGGAGACGTCGGCGTCTTCCCCATCAGCCCTCGGAGGAGATCCGTATAGCGCGTCCTCACCGCAACTGTGCGTCCGTCCAATCAGAGAAGCAAGCACGGAGAAGAATCGATTGGCATAGGACAGCTGATTCCAGAAAAAAGCACCTTCAACTTGCCAGGTAAGTGAAAAAGTAAAAAATCTTTATTACACTACATTAAAAACAAAACAGAAAAAAAAACCTCCCACGTGTTTTGGGCTATACAGCCCTTTCTCAAGGAGAAAGGGCTTTTTAGCCCGAAATGCGTGGGAGGTTTTTTTTCTGTTTTGTTTGTTTTTTGTTTTTAGTGTAGTGTAATAAAGATTTTTTACTTTTTCATTTACCTGGCGAGTTGAAGGTACTTTTTTCTGGAATCAGCTGTCCTATGCCAATCGATTCTTCTCCGCACATTAAAGCAAGCCTGTATTATATAGTGAGGCCATATTCTGAAACGCAGACACTGGTATGAGGAGTAATGATGGGCGATCCTGTCAATATCCAATCCGTGGATATTTCCGCACTGGTATTTACCACAAGTCAAATATATATATATATTTACGGTCATTAGAACATGAGGAGAAGAGAGGGGTCCCCCAACCAAGCTCCCACTCCAACGCGTTTCGACGGTGGTCTTCTTCTGGGAGTAGTATAATATATATATTATACTACTCCCAGAAGAAGACCACCGTCGAAACGCGTTGGAGTGGGAGCTTGGTTGGGGGACCCCTCTCTTCTCCTCATGTTCTAATGACCGTGTATCTACACTTATCGCCTACACTCTATGGTGATGTATTATGAACTTTGTTCTAAACCTGGACTAACCTTTTTTGAGTTATTACTCAAATATTGCAACAGGATTTGAATTGCTTATTCAGTGATTTGTTTACTATCAGCTACCACAATCTGCTCTTAATATTTCCAGTATATTAATACTGTTTTTCCTGTGTGCTTGTAGCAAATTATTTCTTGCTTGTGTATGCTTTGCCCCTGTTTCAGCTCCCATGTAGTTGGCTTATCAGTAAGGGGAGGCATTTTTTTTTTAACTACAGTTTTTATTCTTTTTCTGTGGTGATTCACAGATCATGGCTATCAATTTATGGTATGCCCCAGTGTTTATTACCTGCCCCCTCTGGTCCCTTGGGGAGTTCCCCTCCATTTTATTCTTTCTCCCCTGTTTTTATGTATTGAATAAAATTGTTTTACTTTTTGGTACACCTGTGTGCTCCCTTAGGGAATCTTTTTATGGTGTGTGTGTGTGTGTGTGTGTGTGTGTGTGTGTGTGTGTGTGTGTGTGTGTGTGTGTGTGTGTGTGTGTGTGTGTGTGTGTGTGTGTGTGTGTGTGTGTGTGTGTGTGTGTGTGTATATGTATATATATACAGTGGTCGACAAATCACCAAAAAATCTACTCGCCGAACAAAAAAATCTACTCGCCACCTAGTACCACATGTGTGCTGCTTGGGCCAATAGGAGCTTGCCACGATGTTAAATCCACTCACCCGGGGCGTGCAAATGTATAGGTTTGTCGAACACTGTATATATATATATATGTATGTGTATGTATATATATATATGTATGTATGTGTATATATATGTATGTATGTGTGTATATATGTATATATATATATATTTAGTTAAGTTATGGTGGGTAAAAAAAGTCACAAAAACCCTCCACAGTAAAGCATATACAGTAGCAAATGAAAATATTACTGTATGCTCATTTGCATGTCTTAGACACACAGGGTAATCCGAATTGTGCACTCAAAAAATCCGTCATCGGATTTGATCTTAAATCCGATCCTGTATTCCAAATCCCTGAAATGGGCAAGAAAGAGATGGGATACAGTATTGTTGTCTGGCCCAACAGGATTAGAACTCACCTCTGCTATGCTGGGCAGCAGCTCTAGCAGTGTGAGCTAAACCAGTCGATGGGTAGCATCAATGTCTCAATACATTTTAGCTCTACTGCTCACACCTGTGTGCTCCTTTTTGTGCACAAGGAACATTGAATTGGCAACTGGGAAGTGAAAGTTGTCTGCTTTTAAAGGAAGCCAGGAGGAGGTTGATACAGGGGTGTGAAAGCAGCAGTTCAAGCAATATCCTATATGTGTGTTTTTTCTAATAAATCACTTCTGTACTTTGAGAAAATACTTGAAGCATTTAACAAAAAAAAAGTTTTAAAGACATTTTGAATGTTTCTAATGTAGGAAGCATTTCCAAAGTGACAGCCCCCTTCCCCTTCTGATAGGCTCTGGCTCTTGAGCCCCGCCCTCTCTCTAGCAGTGCAACAATTATATCTATTAACTGCACAGTCAATCATATTCCAGGACTACATTGCCCAGAATGCTGTGCAAGAACTGAATTAAATAACCCGGAGCAAGCGATCGATTACTGGAGAACGGATCGATCTGCAGCTTAGATAATCACTTGTCAGTGTGCAGCTTTGTATTGATGCACATATTGAATGGGGAAAAATATATATTTTATTTTTTTAAAACAGCAGCTTGAAGTAGAGCTCAAAAGTATTGTGTGACAGTGATGCTGCCCTTGGAGGGAGGTTTGAGGGGATATATATAGAACTTTACTACTAAATTATTATTTTATTTTTTTAACTAAACTGCCTTTTTGAGACAAATCCGCTGCTAAAAGGAATTGGCCAATCTATGGCGGATTTTAATTTCACCCATCTCTAATGAGGAATATAAAGTGATACAGTCTCTTGGTCAAGTCCATAAAATCAGATATTCCCACAGGTATAACAGTATCTCACAAATGCTTGCATAGGCCCATATATGTAGATGAAATCTTGTATATTCAGTAATCTGGGCAATGTGCATCCTTAAAAGGAAATTGACTAACTTTTGTGCTGGTTAGGACGGCGATCCCGTTGTGTGACAATGTCCAGATCTGTTGCGCCTTTGTGACGTATAGTCCATTGCCCGGCGGGCGTCTCGTCTGACTGGCTTTATCAGGGGCGTGTCTAGGATCTCACCCAGGCTCATTGTATACAGAGTGGCATCACGTGACCCGGAAGCTATATAGATGAACATTATATAATTGCTGTTGATGATAAAGAGAAGTTAACATTTAAATCCTCATTTAACCCTTTGGGTTGTATTGTCCCCAGGGAAAGATTCACTGGGTTTCTTTTTTTTACAGAGCTGCCCAGTTGAACCCGATCTTTACCAAATGCTCTTAATTGGTCTGTTTTTGCTTGATGGTGCATAAAAAAGTGTCACAGTGGTTATCATTTTCCTTTTTTCTCTGTCCTTCATGGCAACCCTAATACTTCCCACATGTTCTAGTATTCTTTTCTTTAAAGGGTGTGTAGTCATTCCTCACGTACATATGACAGGGACATGTATGGCAATATTCAACATTACTGACCATACAGTTGGTGTACTGTAGCTGTTAATTTTGAATTCCTTTTTACAGTCCATGTGAGAAATGTTTTTTCTTGCCATGTATCTACTTGTTCCACACGGGAATGTACCACCATTTTTTTATAGTCTTTCGTTGATAATGACTCTATACCAAAATATCTTTAAGATTTTTTTTTTTTTTGGTAGCTTTTTGTAATCCTGTTTAGTCTTCCTCCTATTTTCTTACCCAATTCCTTGTCTAAGAGCATGATATGCCGATGTCTTTGAAGTATTGTCCATATTTCTTCCGTAAGATGCTTGTCAGTCTTTAAGTAATTTATTGTTACCAGATAATTTTAACTTTTACGGCTATTTAATTGATGATAATTTTATCGCTTGGAGATGGAAATAGAAGCACACAGTAGCATTTCTCGAGTTTGTGTGTAAAAAAATAGTCACTGCTTTCTTAAAGCAGCAGTTCAGGCTTTTTAAAAAAAAATGTATAGTTTTTTTTTTTTACTTCAATAGTTTCATGTGGGCAATCTCTACTTACTTAAAGAACTGCATAGCTGCTGGTCAATTCGTTCTCCGTCTATTGCAAAGTTTGGCGACATCTTTAAATATGGGGAATGTATTTCCTCTGTTTCTGTCACTCAGTGGAAGCTCATGAATATTCATGAGCACTCCTGCACTGACATGTGCTAGAGGGAGGGCAGCGCTCACAAAGGGGTGTGCCAGAGCTTGTGACAGGACATGAAGGGGCAGTGCCTTAGTAAATGGTTGTTAAAATAGAATACAAGAAAATTGGTCTTTCAAAGCTGTTTTTTTTAAAACAGAAAATGCTAAAAGTATTTTTTCTTACTACAGAACTGATTTATTAAAAAAACCACACATGGAGGATATTGCCTGAACTGCAGCTTTAAAAAATTGAATGCCCGTTGTAAAGGATACTTTTCCTAGTTAAAATTCACCCAAGTTGAATCTGCTGTCGGCTTCAGGCTACACACTGACATACTTCCTTCAACACATGTCTCAGGATCTCCTATACTTTTTACTCCATTCCACGAGAGACGCATAGACTTGTTAAGTCCTTGTCCCATCCTATTACTTACAGTATGTTGCTGTTATTGCGATTATTATCTTTGTATGAACTACAAGTGGAAGATGATTTAAACCCACGTAGAGAAGTCTGATCATTTTGCATGTCAAAAAATGCTCTTTAAAGGGAGCAACAAAACGTGAGAAATCATGTATTTAAAAAAAAATATATATATATATATATATATATATATATATATATATATCCGTTCTGTAGTATTGTGCAACTCTATCTGCATTTTTTTTTAAACTCCTAATGCCATTTTTAATGTTTTTTTTTTTTTTTAATGTATTGATCACTCTTTGGTTGCTATAGCAACCATTTAGAACGTTACATCCACTTCCTCTTTTGAAACATGCTCTCATGCACCCCTTTTTGAGCTATGCCCTTTGGCAACAAAGTATCACAAACAGATCTGTTGCTGTGTTTCAAACAGCAGACTGTCTATTACTCTGAAAGCTTTAACTGTAATGTTTTACACTTCGTGATATAATGTTGCATATCAGCTGCAGCATTTCACAGACTGAAGCACAAAGTTAGAAGGCAGCCATTTTGTTAGGCACACAATAGGGATTTTTATAGATTTATAACAAGAGCACCAAACGATTGCCCGCTAAGGTAAGAATGTAGAATTGTACATTGTCACATACTTTACACATAGAAAAAGGAAAAAGAAAAAGGGGGAATGTAGTATTGCTGCTTTAACAGATGAAAATAAATCATTTTGGTATTGCCCAAAGTTCCTTTCTTGGAATTGTTCATTGTTGGAGGCAATTGAGTGCATGATACAGCTGTGTAGTGTAGACAATATGTGTACTACATACAGTAGTACATGAAAGGAGAAATCCAAGCAATATTCTGTGTGTGTTTTTAAATAAATAAATTCTGTAGTATTAGATGATACTTACTACTTTTTTAACTCTTAATGCCATTTTCATGAGTTGTAATATACTGAGAATCCTTTGATTTCTGTAGCAGGTTGCAGCACACTACCCCGGCCACGCACTATATTTGCAACACTTTCCTGTTTGTGATCATTTGTTGCCAATATTCCCAGCAGTTTGAGCTGCAAACTGTAACAATAGAGAATGTTACCTTAGTAATATAAAAACACAGCTTCAGAGTTATACTGACTGAAGGATTGATTTGAAACTGAAAGGCGGCCATTTAGTGAACCCTGGGAAAGAAGGATTTTGCCAATTTGATCACGGAGAATGAGCAGCATGGGTAATTGGTTATTAATAAAGGTAATCAAAGGCTCCATATATTAAAACAAAACATTTTTTTAACTGCTTGGATTGTCTCTTGAATGTTATGAGTAATGAAAGTTTCAAATAATGAAAGGAAATCATGAATTGTGACTATTGTTAGTGGCTTTGTGCTATCAGTACAGCTTTGTGATGGTTGAATGTAGTTCAAGGCCCAATTTTAGCTCTTTGGCAAGTAATTGATTCCATGTGCCCCAGGCATATAGTAGAGTGTAATATACTTTAGTGTTTACATGTTTCTATGTACAGAATGGCATTCTTTTTAGCCCAATCTTTAAAAAACAATAAAAAAATCAAAAGTTACAAAGATGAAGCTTACCTCACGCAAACCGAATGTTATTGGCTAGTGTGGGAAGGAGTTCTACTTATGGATCCAATCAATTAATTTTTTTTATCTAAGTACCGTAAAGAGAGCGAAGCAATTCCCTTTACAAGCGGTGCAATCCAACCTTTGTATATTCCTACATAACTGTTACTGTACTTTTCAGTGGAGTGTAAAACTTTTATCCCTCTAACGTCAATATTAGTATTCTCGTGAGTAAGGGTCATTTTGTTAAACTCTTGGCCAAAGCGTTATAAGCCTGCTGCCATGTCACGGCATGACCAGTACGCAGGTCCTAACACTACCTGTGAAAATGATCATTTACCTCTGCTGGAGGGAGAATGACTGCAGTGGGACTGTCCTACACAGGAAACATGAAATAACCTGCTACTTTAAAAAAATTACTCACGAGAATACTAATATTGAAGTATTTTACTATGTATTTTGTCACATTGAATGTAGCATTGAGCATTTCTGTATTTTGTTGTATACAACTTTATTGACATAGCAAAAAATATACGAGTCTAAAAAGAGATCAATTGGTCTGTGCAGTATTATAAATAATTTGTCAATTCTTTTGTGTACTATTTGTACCCAGGTTTAAATAAATCTTTTAGAAATTATTTATCTCTGTATTTCCCTGATTGCAATAAAACATAGGTAGAGGACAGTGCCTTTATAGCCCATTACAATTTACAGAACTCATGTTTAGGGTCTATAGGGATATCACAATCTCGGGCTTCAGTATTTAGAACAGTATAATGTGTTCAGAGATATATCCGGTAGAGTTGCTATTCTCTAAATATTACTGTCACGGGAGACCAGTACTTTTAACACTGGGATCATTATCACCAGCCGGGACAAAAGTTGAATAAACAAGGTTTATTTTGGCAAGCCAGCAAACATACAAAATACACAATTAGAGCATACACTCACCAACTGAGGGCCTGGGGGGGAGACTCTAGCCCCGACAAGGTGCAGGGGCCTGCTTCACGTCACGGTTCCACAAAGTGCTATTTTCGCAATAGCAGCTTTGAAACTCCTGCCAGTCGGGTTTCTGTCAAACTCCAAAGCTATTCTGGTACTCTGATCGGCAGCGCTCCTTTCATAGGCCTCGGTGACATGTTTTCTATTGAGAAGGAGCCACTGGCTAATTAGAGCGTGGATCGAGATGGTGCAGCCAATCCCAAGCTGGGGCTTGTCCTGCTGCACCAATCAGAGGAGGGGGTGGGCATAGGCACTCAGGACTGGCCCGTGATGACTGAGCTGCTGGCGAGTGGGAAATTCAAACTGGCCAATGGAAATCATTTCATGTGCAAGCTATTAGCTTTGATAAAAACAATGTTGCAGATAGTATCAACAAAAGCCACTATCTTCATAGATTTCCCAAAAGTGTTGAAAATAAGTTTGGAAAGTTGGGTTAAAGGTGACAGTAGTTAGTAAAGCGGGAGCGTTTTTAATGTAAATGTAAGTTGGCACCCCAGCTTACTTCTAAATATGGTCCGACCTGTCGTCCTATAGAATCGTCATGTCTCGTTGCCTAGAGTCAGATTTGTCTCCTCATGCTAGAATCGCCCAACACGCATTCCGACGCATAGTGACTTCTTTCCAGACCCAAGCTTATCAAGGGCTTTTCTCTAGCTTTACCCCATCTAAAAAAAAATGTTTTAAACCCCATAAAAATCAAGTTACAGGCATACCCCGGTTTAAGGACACTCACTTTAAGTACACTCGCGAGTAAGGACATATCGCTCAATAGGCAATCAGCAGCTCATCCATGCGTCTGTCAGCACGTCCTGAACAGCAATACCGAGTACCCTACCTGTACCGAAGCTGTGCGCAAGCTGGGAGACTATAGAGCTTGTTACAAATGCGTTATTTACATCAGTTATGCACATATATGATGATTGCAGTACAGTACATGCCTCGATAAGTGGGAAAAAGGTAGTGCTTCACTTCAAGTACATTTTCGCTTAACATACATGCTCCGGTCCCATTGCGTACGTTAATGCGGGGTACGCCTGTATTACTTTTGGCATTGTGTTCCCTAATTTATTACAGTACAACTCTGTTCATCTCAGATTCTAAGATTATGTTTTGTATATGGACAGAAAATTACATTATTCTCCTTCACAGCATGGATGTTGTTTACCAAATTGACATGGGCTCCTACTTCATTTACAAAGGGCTTTAAAGAAACATGAGCAGATTTGATGCTTTGATCAGATTCAAAGATAATGTACATCGCAAAACCCTTGCCCTGCTGTTTTTAAATTATCTGTAAAATGTTCATAATTTATACATGGAAAATGCTAACTGTTAGATCCCCCATCTGTTACTACTTTACACAATAATATTCAAAGGTGTAGAATTGTAAATGTCCAGTTATGTATGCTTGGCACATATTTATGCATAGCCTGTCTACGACAACATTGACTGAGATAGATAGGATGTTTTTGTTGTAATTAACATGTCTGCTCTCATTTTTAACATTGATACGATAATACCAATCCTGGAAGCAGCAGGCGGTCACTTGCAAACCTCTCCTCCCTGAGATTTCACATAGTGTCTCAGTCTGCTTTTTTATAATGAGTCGAAAGAAGGGATTGTGGGAACTCTGATGCGTTCCGTGTCAGGGAGAGGTTAGGCTGCCCATTTAAAATAGATACCAGGATACAAAGCACAGACGTAAGATCAGCATAATTCCATTAATAGTGATTTGAATGATATGAGCGTATTTTAAAAACCTTTATTCATATTTTTTTTTTTGTGGGTTTGCACCTTTTTTTAAAAGAGTAACTCCAACTACATTTTTACTCTTTGTAAGATGACATATAAAGATGGCTACTACAAGTCATCTACCTTGTTTTGGTTCAGCATTGAAGTGGGAGCCACTAACTTCTTCACAAACATTTTATGTGAAGCTGCTTTTTTGTTTGTTTTTTTTCCCACTCAAGTCAAAATTGATGGACTCCCTTTCCCTTTTTGTATCGTAAACATTTATCACATACAGGCATACCACGCATTAACGTACGCAATGGGACCGGAGCATGTATGTAAAGCGGAAATGTACTTAAGTGGAAAAAGGACGTGCCTCACTTTATCGAGGCATGTACTGTAATGCAATCGTCCTATACGCGCATATCTGATGTAAATAATGCATTTGTAACAGGCTCTATAGTCTCCCCGCTTGCGCACAGCTTCGGTACAGGTAGGGAGCTGGTAATGCTGACAGGCGCATGCGTGAGCTCCCGTTTGCCTATTGGGCGATATGTCCTTACTCGCGAGTGTATTTAAAGTGAGTGTCCTTAAACCGGGGTATGCCTGTATCATCTTTTATATAATGACAAAGCAGATGTTTCTGGGTTTTGGAGAGACAGTTTCTCATGATTCCGAGTCTTCAACTTCTACATTGCTCATTACATTGGGTTTTTTGTTCATGATGTGGGAGTATTATTACTACACATGCTAAAGAGGATGGGCTTACTATTTAAAGTACCACCTATTTGTTACTAATACTCATTGTATTGTAAACTTTCCCTTTTAAGGTTTAAAAAAAAATTGGAGCTGAGTAACCCTAGAGTTTGCATCACCGATTCATAACTTATACATAGATTTATTTCCCCAAATCGCTCTTTTATATTAATTATTTGTTTGCCCTTTTATCACACTGCTTTGTAATTTCGTCCCAAGGGTGTTGAATTTCAAATATACTTATGCAACAAAGGTTGACTCCTCCAACGATAATCCTATTTCTTTGCTTTTACGCTTGAATTGTCACACGCTAAATCTAAGATCGCATTAGTGGATTTGTTTTGTTTTTCCGAAAGAACAAATTGTTGCCTGATCTGTGGCATAATGAATTTCTTTGATTTTCCATTCTCTTGCAGGTCAGAAAGATCTCGGGCTTACTCATTTGGGAGCAAAATATGGAATGTGTTTTACTGTTGACCGAACACAGCCAAAGGAACTTTATTGACAGTACTATGAAAATCCTCAGCTAGCAGTTCGTTTGTTTCCTTGAACACTACCCAGCACTTTCCAGAAAGAGCTCATTATTGTTTACATAGCTCTACTCTGCAAGTTTTTTTTACCCCCAGGCCCAGAAAATTTCAATTTTAAATTTTTTTCTTTTCTTCTGTTTTTGTTTTTAACGGAAGAAGAAACGCCAAAATGGTTCTGGATCAGTATTTGTGGATGGTCATTGTCGGCTTCATTATAGCTTTCATCTTGGCATTTTCGGTAGGTGCAAATGATGTGGCCAATTCCTTTGGCACCGCAGTGGGGTCTGGCGTGGTCACTTTACGGCAGGCCTGCATCTTGGCTTCAATTTTCGAAACAACCGGCTCGGTATTACTGGGTGCGAAAGTTGGGGAAACTATCCGGAAAGGCATCGTCGATGTAAACCTTTACAATAACACGGTGGATTTGCTGATGGCTGGAGAAGTTAGCGCGATGGTTGGTAAGTAATATACAGTATTTGTTCAGTTGCTGAATACAGAACGAGTGAATGCGTTGATCTTAGGTAAACCAGATTCTTTAGAGGCTCAGCTTTTATGGAACCAGCATAAAAGCTGATTTTATGACACCCATCTGTTTTGAACTGATAGGGAAAACCTGTCCTCGCCTTGTAAGGGACTTGCACGATCTTCAGGGCATTTCTATAACATCTAGATGTGTAAATATAGCATATGTACTTTGAAGCATAAATGTCCATGCTTTAGACATGGGAAATTCCAGTGACTGCTGTCCGTGAACTTGGCCAATTCAGTTAAACTTTGTACACACGGTGCTGTACCAAAAATGAGATTGTAAGCATTTTGGGAGAGGAATTATTTGTGCATTTGAAATCCTTTTTTAAGCCTTGGCATCACAGGCTGACTATCAAAGTGTCTTACAATGGTAGAAGCTGCTCTTGACGTTCACACTGTGTACGCTGGTTGAACGCAGAAGCTATATACTGTACAGGTTTTATGTTAATTAATTTAGAAGGCTTGATAAAAACTCTGGAACTTACTGCTTTATGCCATTGTTAATTTCTCAACACAAACAAGCCATAGTGTTGTAAATGTAGTTGTGTGGAAGTTTGCTTTGCTATTTGGCATAGTTGCCCAGATTATAGTCCTTTTTAGTTGGGGGTTTCCCTCGTGAATGTGCACACTTCTGTCTCCATGTATGTACATGCATGGAAATTGCCTGTTACACACAATTTGCTTGCACCACTTTACTGGGGCTACTCTTAAAATTACAATGTCACTAATTTGTCTAATAAGAACAACGATTAAATAATCTCTAAAAATTTGACAGCAACTTTGTATTTGCCATTGAGGAAAGAAGTGAGAGACTTCTGTATTCTTGATCATTCCATTTTTTAGCATCAGGTGGTTAAAGAGTGACTTTCGGAGGGTGAAAAAGCAGGATAGATCTCCAACAAATTATTTAAAAAAGTAATTAACCCATTAATAAAACAAAATGCTTGTGGAAGGGGAGAGTGAACTAGGAATAATAACCGGACGGGGAAGACAAAGAGCAAGACAACAGACAAAAAGATGTTTATGGTAAAAAAAATCTTATGTTTAGCAGCCACCTTCAGATAGTCTACAGTACATGAAGGATATTTTGTATTGAAATGATAGGCATGCTCATTGGAGTACTGCACCGTACACAGAAAGAAGACAACTCAAATGAGATTACTTTTAATCTGCTGGCTGCTACCATCCCTTAAAAGTAATACTTTCTCCAAAAGCAGTTACGGTTTAAAGGCAGATCACGTGATTTTATATATATATATATATATATATATATATATATATATATATATATATATATATATATATATATACAGTGTTCGACAAACCTATACATTTGCTCGCCCCGGGCGAGTGGATTTAACATCGTGGCGAGCTCCTATTGGCCCAAGCAGCACACGTTTGGTACTAGGTGGCGAGTAGATATTTTTGTTCGGCGAGTAGATATTTTTGTTCGGCGAGTAGATTTTTTGGTGATTTGTCGATCACTGTATGTATATGTATATGTATATGTATATATATATATATATATATATATATATATACACATACATACACAGTATTATACTAGAAGAGCTATGCAAAATGAAATCCGTTTTTGACGTTACCTAATCTTCTTTAAAAAAAAAAAAAATTTCCTTCCCTGGGAGTCAGAAAGCAGCCATCTTTGGTATATGTTGTCATTTGAAGACTCTAGTGAATTCAGATGCATTACTGATCCTCCCTGCTTCTGCTTTGACAGCACAAACATGTCTTCTCACTATTTCCCCAGTTCTTTTATTAGGTCGCTTCAAGAAGAAGCACAAGCAAGAGTGATTAGGATGATGGAGCTGAAGGAGCATTTAAATAATGAGCATTGGGGTTCCGATTGTAAGCTCTTTGGGGCTGAGAGGAATTGTGCCTGCAATGTTCTATGTTCAGCGCTGTTTATATTGCCAGCTTTATATCATTATTATTTTACAAAGTAATTTCAATGCACTTAAGCCTGGATTTAAGATTAAGCAGAGGGTGAAGGCCCTGGCACAGATAGATTACAAACTGCCAGAAAAGTGAGATGGGTGGTTTCCAGAGTGTGGCAGAGGGTAGCGCAAGAGGGGCAGACCAGTTAAGTGGCAAGGGCAGAAACGGAGACCAGTTGAGAGCTGTAGGCTGAGCGGGAGATTGGGTGTCAGAGTGAGAAGAAAAGGCCAAGATAAATTGAGCACAGACCAAGCTAGTGATGCTCAAGGAGTGTTAAGGGGAGCAAGGGCTGTGAATGAACGTAGGTGGGAGTGAGGGGGACAGGTTGGGCAGAATAATTTGAGATGAGCCGATAGCTAGGTTTGTACGCATCGTTACTCGAGCCAAGAGGTTATACCAAGAAAAGTTCAATCTCCGGTGCAGATTAAGACAGAATGTGGTTCATGCGAGCCAAGAAAGAGAACAGCGCACACAGGTCTGTGAACCACCATCCACTTTCCTATGAGACCAGTACAAATATATATTTATTATAATGACATACTTTTTTTTTTTGTGAGTTTGGGAAAAATATTTTTGCCTGGCTAGTGGATATTCTCCCTCGCTAGAGAAATGTCAACATTTTTCTAGCCCAGAGCCATTTTTCTGTTTTTACTGGTGTTTCTTCTGGGGACAAGAATTGCTTTTTTTTAAGGACATGAAACAGGTGATTTCCAATCTGGATGTTCAACCTTTGCTCTGGTCTCCTGGGCTTCCTGCAACTCCGCATGAACTTGAGGTCATTGTGTCATGCAGCCATTTACACTCCCAAGATGGCTCGGCAGTTTCGTATCTAATCAGTCTTCAATGTCTGATACAAATTAGAAGCATCTTAATAACCGCTTTGGTAGAAGAATGTACCCTGCATATGTAGCAGTGCACTGCAAACCTCTATCGATGACGGCATTTCATTTGAGAAGTAATGCTTTAATTGAAATCGATAAACAAAAAATAAACGTCTCAACTTTTTTCATAGGTTGTGTGACATCTTTATTTATATGTACTTGATCTTTTTAAAATTACGTAGAGCATGTGTTTGACAGTAAAATATGACCTATTTGTCCTTGAGAGATTTACTGTTGTGTTTATAGTTTTTAGTCCAATGCATCACAACAGGCAAATAATTTGTAAATTTAGAGACAATGCAGTTAATAACAATATTCATTTAGATTGCCCATAGAGTAAAAAAAAAAAAAAATGTTGCAGAATATACATTAAAAAAAATAATCTAATACCGATTTTTTTGTAATTTTTATTGTATGACATCTTTTCTTTGCAGGTTCTGCTGTATGGCAGCTAATTGCATCTTTCCTGAAACTCCCCATTTCCGGAACCCATTGCATTGTGGGCTCAACAATTGGTTTCTCCCTTGTTGCGATTGGTACACACAGTGTGCAGTGGATGCAGCTTGTCAAGATCGGTAATTGACATTTCCTTTTATGAGTGAGGGTATGTGGAAAACGTTCATAGAAATATCTGGCCTATTTAAAAAAAAAAATGTATTTTAGTTTTAAATGAGACAATAATTGGGCAAACGGCACCTTCCTTTAGCGTTGAGTCCTTCCATTTTGTAATTCCGATGTAATTTGGGCCAATTCTGACATTTGGTTTCCTTAAACCTTGAAATCTCATACAGACGGTGTTATACTATATTCTTGATGTATTTGACTGCCGTCTACTCTAGAACTTCTTTTGGCAAACTAGAAAATACAGGCAAGCAAGTGTTTTTTTGCTTCCAGCACATAATGGGTAGGTAAACATTAATGATATATTCCACACACCAGGATTTTGGATGCTAATATACAAAAAGAATACCCACACAAAAATTGAGTTTCACAACTCTAGTTATACTTGACCCATTTTTTCCAACAATATATGTAATAATAAGGATTTTTTTATTTTTTTATCTATTCTAAAAATAAATGGTCAGAACCGCTTGTTGGATTACCACTGATCACAGCTGACTCCTGAATATTGACTTCTCAAAATAACACATCTAAAAATATCAATCGTGTTTTTAAAATGAAAATGTATTTAGTGCAGAACACAGAGTATCTCCAGATTTCTGCCATCAAAAGCTGCTTCTCCATGTAGAAAATCCATATGAGACCCATGTCTGTGTTATATATATATATATATATATATATAATTAAATATATATATATATATATATATATATATATATATATATATATAATTAAATATATATAATTAAATGTGTGTGTATATGTGGTCTACTCCTTCCCTTTGCCATTAGTAATTGCCAGCAGGAGATGCCTTTCCCACACTTTGTGTTAAGTTATTTTTTTTAATCTTGGGATTTTAAGCGTGGTTAGAGAGCATTGGGGACGGCAGCAAACGCAAAGGATGTTCTTTATGTGCGCAAGATTTTTAAACTGAAACATGTAGCCGCATTCTGTACAAGTTTAGAGAAATTAGGGAGTGGGAACGCCAGGGGGCTTAGCAGCTGTTAATATTTTACAGTCTCCATTTTACTGCTCCTTAATTCTTCATTCTCCATAATTAGAAGCTCTAGGCATTAGAAAAGTGTAGTTCTACTTGGTTCTGCATTATATTGCAGCATCCTTATACCGAGGGGATGTGCCATACAGTATGTGAATGCATGGTGGTACTTCAATGAATGAATATCCCCCCGTCTTTGTTTTTACTTTTTCATTTCAATTAAGTGGGAGAAAAATGTCTGTTTTGATATCTAAATGTGCTACTTTTTAATTCTTCCCTCTAGTTGCCTCTTGGTTCGTTTCCCCATTGCTTTCCGGTCTGATGTCTGGTGTGCTGTTTATGTTGATTAAGTATTTCATCTTGAATAAGGTAATGCACATCATTAACTTGTCAGTGTTTTATGAATGCTGTCATAGTATCCTGACAAAATGTTGATCGCTAAAGAAAACAAATTCCTCCGTGTTCTTATATTTGAAGAATTACTCTTCAGTGTGTTTATCGTTTTTTAATAAATGATTGTACTGTATAACTATAATGCTTTTATCTGCATTAAAAAAAATATAGCATCAGAAAAAAGTTATCTGTGCAGGAGGGATTTTTAAAACAAATACCTTACAGCAGAGGTTATTAGTGAATTACAAATGAATGTCTTTTGCCAATTAAAACTGGTTTATTTATGGATTACAATACAGTCTGTCTTTTGCAGTAAATATGATCAAATGTATATTTTGTTATGTTCTGATACTTGCTGTATATTTGTATAATGCATTAATTATTGCTTGGGATTTGTCATTTTGTAATTAATGCTTGCGATTTGTAATAAAGATTACATTTAATGTATTTTTATTTTTTATCTTGCTGTTTTTCAGGAGGATCCAGTGCCCAATGGTCTACGAGCACTACCAGTGTTTTATGCTGCTACAATAGCAATTAATGTATTTTCCATATTATATACAGGGGCCCCTTGTAAGTAATAACCAGAATTTCAAACATTAACACCATTAGTGTTAGAGGTGCCTGCAGAGTAAATGTTGCGAGTTAGTCCATGTTAGAGGTGCCTGCAGAGTAAATGTTGCCAGTTAGTCCGTGTTAGAGGTGCCTGCAGAGTAAATGTTGCGAGTTAGTCCGTGTTAGAGGTGCCTGCAGAGTAAATGTTGCCAGTTAGTCCGTGTTAGAGGTGCCTGCAGAGTAAATGTTGCCAGTTAGTCCGTGTTAAAGGTGCCTGCAGAGTAAATGTTGCCAGTTAGTCCGTGTTAGAGGTGCCTGCAGAGTAAATGTTGCCAGTTAGTCCGTGTTAGAGGTTCCTGCAGAGTAAATGTTGCCAGTTAGTCCGTGTTAGAGGTCCCTGCAGAGTAAATGTTGCCAGTTAGTCCGTGTTAGAGGTACCTGCAGAGTAAATGTTGCCAGTTAGTCCATGTTAGAGGTGCCTGCAGAGTAAATGTTGCCAGTTAGTCCGTGTTAGAGGTGCCTGCAGAGTAAATGTTGCGAGTTAGTCCGTGTTAGAGGTGCCTGCAGAGTAAATGTTGCGAGTTAGTCCGTGTTAGAGGTGCCTGCAGAGTAAATGTTGCGAGTTAGTCCGTGTTAGAGGTGCCTGCAGAGTAAATGTTGCCAGTTAGTCCGTGTTAGAGGTGCCTGCAGAGTAAATGTTGCCAGTTAGTCCGTGTTAAAGGTGCCTGCAGAGTAAATGTTGCCAGTTAGTCCGTGTTAGAGGTGCCTGCAGAGTAAATGTTGCCAGTTAGTCCGTGTTAGAGGTCCCTGCAGAGTAAATGTTGCCAGTTAGTCCGTGTTAGAGGTCCCTGCAGAGTAAATGTTGCCAGTTAGTCCGTGTTAGAGGTACCTGCAGAGTAAATGTTGCCAGTTAGTCCATGTTAGAGGTACCTGCAGAGTAAATGTTGCCAGTTAGTCCATGTTAGAGGTACCTGCAGAGTAAATGTTGCCAGTTAGTCCGTGTTAGAGGTCCCTGCAGAGTAAATGTTGCGAGTTAGTCCGTGTTAGAGGTGCCTGCAGAGTAAATGTTGCCAGTTAGTCCGTGTTAGAGGTGCCTGCAGAGTGAATGTTGCGAGTTAGTCCGTGTTAGAGGTGCCTGCAGAGTAAATGTTGCGAGTTAGTCCGTGTTAGAGGTACCTGCAGAGTGAATGTTGCAAGTTAGTCCGTGTTAGAGGTGCCTGCAGAGTAAATGTTGCTAGTTAGTCCGTGTTAGAGGTGCCTGCAGAAAAAATGTTGCCAGTTAGTCCATGTTAGAGGTACCTGCAGAGTAAATGTTGCGAGTTAGTCCATGTTAGAGGTACCTGCAGAGTAAATGTTGCCAGTTAGTCCTTGTTAGAGGTACCTGCAGAGTAAATGTTGCCAGTTAGTCCGTGTTAGAGGTCCCTGCAGAGTAAATGTTGCGAGTTAGTCCGTGTTAGAGGTGCCTGCAGAGTAAATGTTGCCAGTTAGTCCGTGTTAGAGGTGCCTGCAGAGTAAATGTTGCCAGTTAGTCCGTGTTAGAGGTGCCTGCAGAGTAAATGTTGCGAGTTAGTCCGTGTTTGAGGTACCTGCAGAGTGAATGTTGCGAGTTAGTCCGTGTTAGAGGTGCCTGCAGAGTAAATGTTGCGAGTTAGTCCATGTTAGAGGTCCCTGCAGAGTAAATGTTGCCAGTTAGTCCATGTTAGAGGTACCTGCAGAGTAAATGTTGCCAGTTAGTCCGTGTTAGAGGTCCCTGCAGAGTAAATGTTGCCAGTTAGTCCGTGTTAGAGGTCCCTGCAGAGTAAATGTTGCCAGTTAGTCCATGTTAGAGGTATCTGCAGAGTAAATGTTGCCAGTTAGTCCGTGTTAGAGGTACCTGCAGAGTAAATGTTGCCAGTTAGTCCTTGTTAGAGGTACCTGCAGAGTAAATGTTGCCAGTTAGTCTGTGTTAGAGGTCCCTGCAGAGTGAATGTTGCGAGTTAGTCCGTGTTAGAGGTGCCTGCAGAGTAAATGTTGCCAGTTAGTCCGTGTTAGAGGTCCCTGCAGAGTAAATGTTGCCAGTTAGTCCATGTTAGAGGTATCTGCAGAGTAAATGTTGCCAGTTAGTCTGTGTTAGAGGTGTCTGCAGAGTAAATGTTGCTAATTAGTCCGTGTTAGAGGTGCCTGCAGAGTAAATGTTGCCAGTTAGTCCATGTTAGAGGTACCTGCAGAGTAAATGTTGCGAGTTAGTCCATGTTAGAGGTACCTGCAGAGTAAATGTTGCCAGTTAGTCCTTGTTAGAGGTACCTGCAGAGTAAATGTTGCCAGTTAGTCCGTGTTAGAGGTATCTGCAGAGTAAATGTTGCCAGTTAGTCCGTGTTAGATTTGCCTGCAGAGTAAATGTTGCCAGTTAGTCCATGTTAGAGGTACCTGCAGAGTAAATGTTGCCAGTTAGTCCATGTTAGAGGTCCCTGCAGAGTAAATGTTGCCAGTTAGTCCTTGTTAGAGGTACCTGCAGAGTAAATGTTGTGAATTAGTCCATGTTAGAGGTCCCTGCAGAGTAAATGTTGCGAGTTAGTCCGTGTTAGAGGTGCCTGCTGAGTAGATGTTGCGAATTAGTCCTTGTTAGAGGTGCCTGCTGAGTAAACGTTGCGAGTTAATCCTTGTTAGAGGTGCCTGCAGAGTAAATATTGCAGTTAGTCCATGTTAGAGGTCCCTGCAGAGTAAATGTTGCCAGTTAGTCCATGTTAGAGGTACCTGCAGAGTAAATGTTGCCAGTTAGTCCGTGTTAGAGGTCCCTGCAGAGTAAATGTTGCCAGTTAGTCCGTGTTAGAGGTCCCTGCAGAGTAAATGTTGCCAGTTAGTCCGTGTTAGAGGTATCTGCAGAGTAAATGTTGCCAGTTAGTCCGTGTTAGAGGTACCTGCAGAGTAAATGTTGCGAGTTAGTCCTTGTTAGAGGTACCTGCAGAGTAAATGTTGCCAGTTAGTCTGTGTTAGAGGTCCCTGCAGAGTGAATGTTGCGAGTTAGTCCGTGTTAGAGGTGCCTGCAGAGTAAATGTTGCCAGTTAGTCCGTGTTAGAGGTCCCTGCAGAGTAAATGTTGCCAGTTAGTCCATGTTAGAGGTATCTGCAGAGTAAATGTTGCCAGTTAGTCTGTGTTAGAGGTGCCTGCAGAGTAAATGTTGCTAGTTAGTCCGTGTTAGAGGTGCCTGCAGAGTAAATGTTGCCAGTTAGTCCATGTTAGAGGTACCTGCAGAGTAAATGTTGCGAGTTAGTCCATGTTAGAGGTACCTGCAGAGTAAATGTTGCCAGTTAGTCCTTGTTAGAGGTACCTGCAGAGTAAATGTTGCCAGTTAGTCCGTGATAGAGGTATCTGCAGAGTAAATGTTGCCAGTTAGTCCGTGTTAGAGGTCCCTGCAGAGTAAATGTTGCCAGTTAGTCCTTGTTAGAGGTACCTGCAGAGTAAATGTTGTGAGTTAGTCCATGTTAGAGGTCCCTGCAGAGTAAATGTTGCGAGTTAGTCCGTGTTAGAGGTGCCTGCTGAGTAGATGTTGCGAATTAGTCCTTGTTAGAGGTGCCTGCTGAGTAAACGTTGCGAGTTAATCCTTGTTAGAGGTCCCTGCAGAGTAAATATTGCAGTTAGTCCATGTTAGAGGTACCTGCAGAGTAAATGTTGCCAGTTAGTCCGTGTTAGAGGTGCCTGCAGAGTAAATGTTGCCAGTTAGTCCGTGTTAGAGGTACCTGCAGAGTAAATGTTGCCAGTTAGTCCGTGTTAGAGGTGCCTGCAGAGTAAATGTTGCGAGTTAGTCCATGTTAGAGGTACCTGCTGAGTAAATGTTGCGAGTTAGTCCGTGTTAGAGGTGCCTGCAGAGTAAATGTTGCCAGTTAGTCAGTGTTAGAGGTACCTGCAGAGTAAATGTTGCCAGTTAGTCCGTGTTAGAGGTCCCTGCAGAGTAAATGTTGCGAGTTAGTCCATGTTAGAGGTACCTGCAGAGTAAATGTTGCCAGTTAGTCAGTGTTAGAGGTGCCTGCAGAGTAAATGTTGCCAGTTAGTCCATGTTAGAGGTACCTGCAGAGTAAATGTTGCCAGTTAGTCCGTGTTAGAGGTCCCTGCAGAGTAAATGTTGCGAGTTAGTCCGTGTTAGAGGTGCCTGCAGAGTAAATGTTGCGAGTTAGTCCATGTTAGAGGTATCTGCAGAGTAAATGTTGCGAGTTAGTCCATGTTAGAGGTACCTGCAGAGTAAATGTTGCGAGTTAGTCCATGTTAGAGGTACCTGCAGAGTAAATGTTGCGAGTTAGTCCATGTTAGAGGTACCTGCAGAGTAAATGTTGCGAGTTAGTCCATGTTAGAGGTGTCTGCTGAGTAAACGTTGCAAGTTAGACCATGTTAGAGGTGTCTGCTGAGTAAACGTTGCAAGTTAGACCATGTTAGAGGTACCTGCAGAGTAAATGTTGCGAGTTAGTCCGTGTTAGAGGTGCCTGCAGAGTAAATGTTGCGAGTTAGTCCGTGTTAGAGGTGCCTGCAGAGTAAATGTTGCGAGTTAGTCCTTGTTAGAGGTGCCTGCAGAGTAAATGTTGTGAGTTAGTCCGTGTTAGAGGTGCCTGCAGAGTAAATGTTGTGAGTTAGTCAGTGTTAGAGGTGCCTGCAGAGTAAATGTTGCCAGTTAGTCCGTGTTAGAGGTGCCTGCAGAGTAAATGTTTTGAGTTAGTCAATGTTAGAGGTGCCTGCAGAGTAAATGTTGCGAGTTAGTCCGTGTTAGAGGTCTCTGCAGAGTAAATGTTGCGAGTTAGTCCGTGTTAGAGGTGCCTGCAGAGTAAATGTTGCCAGTTAGTCCGTGTTAGAGGTGCCTGCAGAGTAAATGTTGTGAGTTAGTCCGTGTTAGAGGTGCCTGCAGAGTAAATGTTGCCAGTTAGTCCGTGTTAGAGGTGCCTGCAGAGTAAATGTTGCCAGTTAGTCCGTGTTAGAGGTGCCTGCAGAGTAAACGTTGCGAGTTAGTCCGTGTTAGAGGTGCCTGCAGAGTAAATGTTGCCAGTTAGTCCGTGTTAGAGGTGCCTGCAGAGTAAATGTTGCCAGTTAGTCCGTGTTAGAGGTGCCTGCAGAGTAAATGTTGCGAGTTAGTCCATGTTAGAGGTACCTGCTGAGTAAATGTTGCGAGTTAGTCCGTGTTAGAGGTGCCTGCAGAGTAAATGTTGCCAGTTAGTCAGTGTTAGAGGTGCCTGCAGAGTAAATGTTGCCAGTTAGTCCATGTTAGAGGTACCTGCAGAGTAAATGTTGCCAGTTAGTCCGTGTTAGAGGTCCCTGCAGAGTAAATGTTGCGAGTTAGTCCATGTTAGAGGTACCTGCAGAGTAAATGTTGCCAGTTAGTCAGTGTTAGAGGTGCCTGCAGAGTAAATGTTGCCAGTTAGTCCATGTTAGAGGTACCTGCAGAGTAAATGTTGCCAGTTAGTCCGTGTTAGAGGTCCCTGCAGAGTAAATGTTGCGAGTTAGTCCGTGTTAGAGGTGCCTGCAGAGTAAATGTTGCGAGTTAGTCCATGTTAGAGGTATCTGCAGAGTAAATGTTGCGAGTTAGTCCATGTTAGAGGTACCTGCAGAGTAAATGTTGCGAGTTAGTCCATGTTAGAGGTACCTGCAGAGTAAATGTTGCGAGTTAGTCCATGTTAGAGGTACCTGCAGAGTAAATGTTGCGAGTTAGTCCATGTTAGAGGTGTCTGCTGAGTAAACGTTGCAAGTTAGACCATGTTAGAGGTGTCTGCTGAGTAAACGTTGCAAGTTAGACCATGTTAGAGGTACCTGCAGAGTAAATGTTGCGAGTTAGTCCGTGTTAGAGGTGCCTGCAGAGTAAATGTTGCGAGTTAGTCCGTGTTAGAGGTGCCTGCAGAGTAAATGTTGCGAGTTAGTCCTTGTTAGAGGTGCCTGCAGAGTAAATGTTGTGAGTTAGTCCGTGTTAGAGGTGCCTGCAGAGTAAATGTTGTGAGTTAGTCAGTGTTAGAGGTGCCTGCAGAGTAAATGTTGCCAGTTAGTCCGTGTTAGAGGTGCCTGCAGAGTAAATGTTGCCAGTTAGTCCGTGTTAGAGGTGCCTGCAGAGTAAATGTTGCCAGTTAGTCCATGTTAGAGGTACCTGCAGAGTAAATGTTGCCAGTTAGTCCTTGTTAGAGGTCCCTGCAGAGTAAATGTTGCGAGTTAGTCCATGTTAGAGGTCTCTGCAGAGTAAATGTTGCGAGTTAGTCCATGTTAGAGGTGTCTGCTGAGTAAATGTTGCAAGTTAGACCAGCGCACATTGAAATTTGGTGTCCTTATAGGTGTTATTATTTTATACCTGGTAGTACAGTAGTGATAGTTTAAATACAAGTACAGTCAAAATAACCTGTTGAGATTTCACATCTTGTGTGCGAATGTAACGTTTAGCTGCCTACACAAATGTTGACGTTCTCGTTTTTATGGTAAATGTAATACTCAGAAGGCGTGCTTATCCAAAGGCTAAAAAAATATTTTTTGTTCTTCCAGTAAGCGGGACCGTGTTCAGTAATAATTCCTCTTTCCCCTCTTTATCTTCACAGTACTTGGACTTGAACACTTTCCTGTGTGGGCTACTGCTCTCATATCATTAGGCGTCGCCGTTCTTTTTGCATTAGTAGTGTGGTTTTGTGTATGCCCATGGATGAGAAAGAAAATAGCAAGTATGTTTTGTATTTTTTTCCTAGCAATTTATGTCATTGTAATAAAAATAATATTGTTTCTGTACAACGCCGACATTCCACTCAACATCACACCCTAGAATTGAGCATGCACAATGAATCCCACTCCTGATGTGCTTATTAAGTAGTTTGCTGAAATTACAAAGGGCTGAAACAGGCTCTCTAGACGGGGTTTTTTTTTTTTTTTCTCTTCATTTTGGATCCGTTTGTCTTGAGCGGTTGACCCTTCTTTTCCTTTAAGGTGAAACTCCAGAGACAGGTTTATTTATCTGTTTCGGTACATCGTTTTCTCTTTTGGTTCTGCAATTTTTAAAGGTGCAGGTCATTCAACTACAATATGTAAGAAATGCTTCATAGATTTGCAAAGTTGTACCCTAAACAATAAGTGTGATAAAACACAATAATTATTACTGATGCCTACAGCTCATGTTGGGAGCTAGATAGGAGCTTTGGCAGGGTACCTAACTTGGGGAAAATATACTTTAGTGATTGTAAGGCAATACAGCATTAGCAGTACATTGCACTGATGTAAAAAAAGATAATTTTGTATGTATAGTCAAAAATGGCCACTGTTTTTAATTCTTTTTTTGCTACTGTGCTTTTTGACGTTCAGGCCCCAAAATAACCATAGCATACATTTCTAAATATCAAGCAGCAATATGCCCTCCCCCGCCCCCCACCCCTGCAACAACAAAAAAAGTGGATTTCCCAGGGTGCAAACTTCCCCAGTCTTACCTCCGGACAAACCCCTGTTCCACAGCTATTTTCTTCAATTGATAATTAGAACATTGTGTGTCATAGTGACAATCTTTTATGGAGTGGCTCTCTGGCAGTGGAGTTGCCAGTAGCAGTATTATCCTCCTGGACATGCTGGGAGCACAGAGCCAACCAGAAGTTAAACAGAAGTCTGAGACTCTTCCCAGTTTAGAAAATGTAGGGGGGATAAATAATAATAATAATTTAAAAAAAGGTATAAGATGCTGTTTTAAAGGAAGAAAAAAAGATGTGAGTGTCTCATTTATTTTCTTTATTTAATATCTACCATCCATAAATGGTATTCTCAACATGATGTTAAAATATTTGAATCTGCGACTACAGTATGTCTTCCTCGATTAGTATTACTTCAGTATTCCATTTTGTTGAATTGAATCCCCAGAACCCCAGATTATGCAAATTATTTGTTAAGTCTTGGCCTTGGTTGTGCACAGAACTATTCTCATGATAAAGGGTCCTTGTTTTTGTTAAACGAGCTAAGTATTCCTGGCACTGTGTTCTGGGAAAGCTGTGAAAAACAGATCTCAGATATTTTTGCACGGTATAATAGAGCTAAGAGTGTATGCTCAACTGCATGTTCAATACAACCTTCTTTTTCTCCACCTTTGTAATATGATATAATATATCCTACATTGTGATTTCATTCTTATTTTTTTCATTGATTAATTATAGACAATGACAGTATATTTTTGGCATCTAAGCCATGTATAAATTGTTCTGTGAATTTAAAGGATTCGGGCTGGAGTATTTAGTTCTGTGTTCTGATGTTTGTACAGGTAGATTAAAGAAAGAAGCAGCATTGTCACGGATATCGCAGGAAAGCCTTGATAAAATCCAAGACGAAGAGACTCCTGTCTTCAAAGAGCTGCCCGGTGCAAAGGGAAATGATGAAAGTGTGGTGCCTCTCACCAGTTCCTCCACTGAAGCTGCTATTGGGTCTGATGTGGTAACAAATGGAAACACCAGGGTACCATACGGTAAGGTGATTTAAAAAAAAAAAAAAAAAAATTATATATACTGTTCTTGGTAACTTTGATCTCATTACCAGCTGTTAGTAGCATTTGAATTAGGGGCGGTAAAAAGCACAGTTGTTGCTCTTCTTTGGGTAGCTTTTTTTCTGCCATAGGTTACTTAAGGCTATGGCATTTCAGGTTCTTATGTTATTTACATTTATGAAAAGATCTAATGGCATTTTCTATTGATGCATAAAGAGTAAAATGCATAAATGCTATCTTTGCTATCACTTAACATTTAAAGAAGTCCCCCATCTTCATTTTTTTTAATGAAGTAAACAGCTGTTCAAAACGAGGTACCTTTTCATCTACTGTATGTGTATTTGATTCGTGTGCAAGATCTGTGCTTGTAAAATGGGTAAAACAACCTGTGCTATGTTTGTTTCATCTTGTACGTTTATGGTGCTTTTTAGAGTCTCTGAATATGACAATGAAAATGAATAAAGCAATAAGGGGGGAGAGGTAGCTTTTGTATTACTGGGCACACTACGTAATTTGTGGAAATGTTCACAAGGTGGAGGCTCTAGAACCAGGAAACTGCATGGAATGCATGGAAACTGGGATAAGAGTAGCCAGCCAAAACCTCCTGGTGCATGAGTTGTGTGTTGGCATATTCAAACTGTATATGTATATTTTTGTAATGTATGTTATTGGTTGACCTTCTATTTCATTTCACTAAAACTATCATTTTTTAGCAATAACTTTTGTCTCACAAATGACATTGCAGTTTTTTTGACAGACTTGGTGAAAATCACAGTGATGGCTTTTTAGTAGCAAGATATTTTTTTTTTATTGGTGACCAATGTGTGCATTTCTGAACATTTTGTGATACATTTGAGAGAGGTGTTTAAAATTACCAGCATTTTTGTTTTCCATATTGAGAATGTGTTTTTCACTCATTTGTTCTTGGCTGCTTCTCGAATAAGTTAAAACTGCAATTTGTGACCAATAATTTTTCCCTGGTAGAATTGCGCAGCATATACTGTACCTGCTTCGCATTACTCTGGCTTTGCCATCTTTTAACCTGCAGCTGTTGGATTAGCAAGGAGAGCATTGCACTTTGCTGCCTGTACCAGCATAGTGACCTTCAATGTTATTTTACTGCTCTTCACATCATATGCACCTAGGGGTCTATGCATTGAGGCAAAAGCGGAGACAATCCGTAGCAAACATTGCTGTTGATGTCTAAAATAAAAAGAGGATTTTTTAATTTGACGCATACAGTATGGTGCAGATTTGTTACCCCAGAAAAGCATCACTTTCGCCTTCATACATAAGCCACTAAGGGGCACATTCATCAAGAGCTGCGACAGGTTATCGCACTGACTAGAATGGGAGTTTACGCCATAACTGGTGCGGTAACCCTTACCAGAACTTGATGCATGGGTTCCTAAGGTTACTTTCAAAGCTGAAGGTAAACCGAGCTTTCTTTATTTCAGCATTTTCTCTCCCTTTGTTTGTTACTAGGAAGAGCTGCATCTATGACAAATGGCTCTATTAGATCTCCAGTTTCCAATGGTACATTTAATTTTGACGGGCACAGCATGAAAAGCGATGTTCACGTATATCACACGGTGCACAAGGACTCTGGTCTCTACAAGGACTTGCTGCACAAAATACATCTCGACAGGGTGCCTGATGACCGCTCCTCACATGATAACAACTACAGGGTACTGAGGCGCAACAACAGCTACACATGTTACACTGCTGCCATTTGCGGCATGCCGGTACACTCTACATTCAAAGCGGCAGAGCCAGCCACGCCAGAGGACAGTGAGAAGCTGGTTGGGGACACTGTGTCTTACTCAAAAAAACGCATACGCTACGACAGCTACTCCAGCTACTGCAACGCGGTCGCCGAAGCAGAGATTGAAGCAGAGGAAGGCGGTGTAGAGATGAAGCTAGCCACGGAGCTGGCTGACCCAAATCCACCTCAAGACGATTTATTGGAAGAAGACAAAGAGGAGAAGGACCAGTCCCAAGTTCACCTCCTCTTCCACTTCCTTCAGATTTTGACTGCCTGCTTCGGATCCTTTGCTCATGGTGGGAACGATGTTAGGTAAGGAATATCCACATATTTTCATCGCTGCATCGAGATGACGCGTAATATAGATTGCATAGCTGAGGGTCCCTGCCAGGAATGTCATAGAAAACCATTTACTTGGTGCATCTCTCTAAGGAATTAAATGACTCATAAGCAGTGCTGAAGATTCGCTTGAAAAGATTAGACATCCCTTGGCATTTACTGAAACAGGAACTGTTTTGATTTATGGTACATAGCTCCTGATAAATTGTTAATATTTCATTGAAAAAGAGGTCTTGCTGAATGTTTATTGCTGCAAATAAAGGGAGCTCAAATTGTTATTTGGCATAATACATTTGTTTAGTAGAAGTTATTTAGTGCATTGTGCATCATTACAAAAAGGCTTTCATAGAGGACTTCATCTGCATTTATTTTTACAAAAATTAAAGATTTATTAAGAGGGGCACACAAATAGAATGAGGCACACAAAAATGGTTGGAAGTGGCACATAGGCTCCATGCTAATTTTGAAATCAAAAACAATTTTGTTTTATCCCACAGCAATGCCATTGGCCCGCTGGTTGCTCTCTGGCTGATTTACCAGCAAGGTGGGGTAATGCAAGACGCCTCAACCCCTGTGTGGTTGCTGTTGTATGGAGGAGTTGGCATCTGCGCTGGGCTCTGGGTGTGGGGTCGACGGGTAATCCAGACGATGGGCAAAGACCTCACCCCAATCACACCATCCAGGTAAACAAACTGTGCTGATTAGAGCAACACTGCATTGTTAGAATGCTAGAAAAGGAGTCATTCAAATCTCTATCCCAGTTCTCTGGATCTTAATCACACGGAGAAAAATTCTTTCTATGGTCCTTTTCCGCATTCTGTGAAGCTGCTAGTCCAGGAGTGGCCAACTCCAGTCCTCAAGGGCCACCAACAGGTCAGGTTTTAAGGATATCCCTACTTCAGCACAGGTGGATCAGTTGTTGACTGTTGTTGACCACTCCTGTGCTAGTCCATGGCAGAAAAGCCTTCTCGAGTTCCATTGAAGTGAACAGGACTAACTCTGTCTCCTCTACCATGGAGAAACGGCTTTACAATATACTGAATAAGGTGTTATGATAGCTAGGAACTGGTATTTGACCCATCTATGGCCAAAGTGTGCATGGCCTTAAATTGAGAAGAGGCAAGGAGGGGGCATCCTTTTCTGCTGTGTACCAATGCAATGCATATGCATTATGTAGCAGGGGATTCTTATATTGTTTTATATTTTATAAAAATCTGAAGAAAATTGCACTAAAGCATGTTCATGCTGTAATTCATATAAAAACGCAGCCTAGCTCTGCTCCTTAATGGTGCGGTTTAGCATACTGTTTGCACCCAGTGTACCCAATTTAAGGTTTTATATGAGTCCTGTATTTTCTTCCTCTAAATTAGGTTTCAAATTACGGCACATTGCGTTGTTTTGCGACTACATTTACAGTACTGTTATCTCTTTGGCCTGAGTATTCTGAAAATAGTACAGAGGTTGCTCCAGCAAAGTTCCCCGGGGCATTTGTCCATGCGGATATTTACCATGCATGTTTTAAAGCTTATTTTGTGAAGCAGTTAAGGATACGATGGCTATATCGGTCAGAGAAGCAGACTTTAAAAGGAGTTTCCGGTAAGAATTTGGCACACTGCTGAGCAGTGTGACACTGATGCAAAAAAATGTGACTGTAAAGTTTTTTCTTATGCTCCCTGCAGTGGATTCACTATTGAGTTGGCTTCAGCGTTCACAGTTGTGGTAGCTTCCAATATTGGACTCCCTATCAGTACCACACACTGCAAGGTATGCCTTTGCCATGAAACTGCAGCTGGGGTAGCCTGGACTATTAATTTCCTTTTCTGTGATTCAGATCAGTTCCTAGTGGCATGAGAGCACCTAACCGAGAGCTTGCACACGCTGGATCTGCTGTCAGGGTTCACATTACTCTAACAAAGGTCTATATTTTCTCAGAGGGCACAAAAAAACCCCCAAAGGATCCCACCCAGCACAAGGTAGCATGTGCAGATATGAGACTCGTGTGGCTCAACGTCGTAAAAGAAAGGTGCAAAATCATGACCCTTATTTCGATGTAGGTCCTGATTTATGGGAGGCCACACAATTATCTGGATCTAATGTATATATAATGGGGTTGATTGTAATGCCAATAAGGGCAGTTTTGTGTTGGCCCTTAAAAAACAAATTTCTCTGCGGTGCCTGTCCCTGGTTTAGCTCTGGTCATGCCACTAAAGTGATCTGAAGCAGTTTGACCTGCAAGGCTGCAAACTGTCCCATCATCCACCATTTGCTTCCACTGATGCATGCATGCATGGCATATAGTTTTCTTTGTATACCTTTCACCCTTCAAACTTTCTCTTTTTGTTTTTTTTATTGTTGTTTTTTCACAGTGGATTTTGCATTGAAGTAATGTGTGCGCTAACTGTACTAGTAGCCTCTAATGTGGGCATACCCATAAGCTCCACTCATTGCAAGGTATTGGAGTTTGCTTTGCAGTGGTAATGCAGACCAATTAAATTACATGTGCAGCAGTCTTAAATGATACAACATGCTGATTTATTGCAGTTGCCTTCAATATATTTACACATGCTTCTTTTAAAGTATTGCTTTAAAAGAAAAACGTAAGTGGGTATTTAAAAGCAAAATTCACTCGCAGCTAATTCAAAACAATATAGCTGCTTCTCCCGCTGATGCATTATGTTTGTCTTGGCAATGTGCTAGCGGGAATATCAACGTTGGTTACATCTCTATGGTGGGTTTATTTTCCTTTGCCATGTTACATTCCTAACTGTAGCTGCTTTCTGACATTTTTGCTATGCCCAAGTGCATTATATGACTCGTGATGAGGAAAAGAATAAGGGTTTGGAGAGCAGGATTTTGTTTATTATCTGTAGAAAAAGAACGGCCTTTGAACACACTGGTGTTGATGTATGCTACAAATATAATGCCACATGTATATACATTTCCCAATCTTATTTTTGCATGTCACTAAATATGGCTAGTTTTAAACCTGGAAAACGGATGTATTTGAAGGCAAAATGCACACACATCATTAGTTTACAGCAAGCTATTGATGCCAACAAATGACTTCTAACATGCTTTAATTGTATAACTGCTTATCTTATTTGCTATGACTAATAACTAATACAAAGTTGTTAAATGTGTTTAATATAATATATCATTCTATAATATCGTTTATGTAGCTTAGATTATTAACGGTAGTAAATACTACTACACCCAGTTTTTTTTTCGACACTTTAATCATTTGTGCATTGTTTACATTTCATTTTTATAGAAGTGATTCTCACCAACATATCCCATGGTATTTTAACAATACCACAATTGGCTAATACCTGTAGCTCCTGCATAAAAAAAACCCCAAATATAACGAACAGCAGCAAAATATTTAGTTATGTTGCATCGTTGTTTTTATGGTGCTTGAGCTATCAGCTGATTTTTCCCATTCATCCCTTTCCCTCGTCTTGTGCATGTTTTTCTCATGTTCGATTTCTCATGTTTTCTCTCTCTATCCCCCCCCCCTCCTATTTACCCCCAAAAGGTCGGATCTGTGGTGGCGGTGGGCTGGATACGCTCACGTAAAGCGGTCGACTGGCGTTTGTTCCGCAACATCTTTCTGGCCTGGTTTGTGACTGTCCCTGTAGCCGGATTGTTCAGTGCAGCAGTCATGGCCCTCTTCCAGTACGGCATTCTTCCATACGTCTGACCATGCAACCGCTGCCTACTAAAGCAAAAGCCCTCAATCTTACTGCATACTGGAAAACCTCCCTATGCTAGAGCAAAATTTCAAGCTGCCTGCCTAATGACAAAGCCCTTCTACTTATCAAAGCATCACCTTCTTGATGTAACTACTATATCTGCTGTACATAATGTATGTTGAATTGGTGACACGTGGCTCATTACTTATATTTAAAGAAATATATATGCGTTTAGTAGTTAACACTACCAGTGTCATAATTTGGGATGGGAGTAATTGCATAGATTTTTATATCTAGATAAAAGCTGTACATATTGTATTATTTTTGTGTTTTTTTTTTTGTTTTTTTGTTTTTTTTTAAATCTTAAAAAAAAAAAAGGTATGGATTAGAAGATGCCTACTTGATATACTGTAAGAGATAAGCGAGGTACAGAAGGTATACTTCATAAAATTTTGTAAAGATATACTTAGGTCTGTAGTGGTATATATGCTACTAAATATAATACTGGAACAAACAAAAAAAAGTTGCTTTCATTAAAGAGTTCACATCCTATAACTAGATTTGTATGTATTATAGTGTACTTTCTATTTGTAAATATGTACAAGCATATTTTTATTGGTGCATTTCCCTTCAACATTTTGGATAAGAAAGTATAGAAAGTACCAAAGACGGTGTGGGGTTTGCTTGCCAGTATTTAATTTGTCAGCAGAAACGTTGCCCATACCTGTGTGTCAAAGAGAACTTCACTAGTCTGCCACCAGTCGGAAGCCTGCTCGGCCAATCACACTACGCTGTAATGAAGCACGATGAATGTGTGGAACAGCATTTATAAATCCTAATGCACATAAAACTGTGCCCACTTACTGCAATTGAGAAGTTTAGGTTTTGTTTTGACTTGGCACCTACTGCTTTCTCACAGGTTCAAAATAAGTTACTTTATGTAATCACTGGACAGCTCCAGCAGCAGTACCCTTTATTTATTTGGGGTGAGAGAGGGAGAAGTACTGTAGTTATAACATATTTAAGCATTGAGACATCCCTTATTCTAAGCACTTGAAGTTTCGTTTCCGAAGTGAGAAAGGCATAACACAGTAACATTATGGGAATAGAAACAAAAAGTTGCTTCCGTGTTTATTATCCCCGGCTAGCATCACCTAGATACAGGCGAAAAATAAATTGACTCAAAAGAAGAATCCATTTTTGATTGGTTGAAATATTCTAAAGTCGTTTTATTTATTTTTTAGGCAAAAGATACAGTATTTTTCTTTTTTATTATTATTTTTAGTCGAAAGATTTATAACGATTTTTGACAAACAGGACGGTAAACCAGTAGTGACCACCCTGCCAAGGCAGAATAAAATAACCAAGAATCATGCAAGCTGATATAATCCGGAAAAGATCTAGCATTGCTGATTATAAGGAAGCATTCAGATGCCCAAAAGAGAATCCAAGACATATTGAGAAATGCAACCAATGTTGGATTCAAATGTCAGGTGGCAGATGAGTGAGACCCCTGCATTGTGTAGCACTGATTTAACAACCTGGTAAGGTTGGCTAAGAGCAAATGCTCCAATGTGTAAGTGGGACTAAGAAGAACAATGGTCATAAATTTTGACTCATAATAATGCTGCCATCATGTTATCTTCTATTGGGCTGTCTTCCATTTTGCGGTTGATCTTGAGCACCTGATGTTAATGTTGAAATGCTGCTATTTTTATTTTATTTTTTCATGATAAAACCTTGCCTTGGTACATGTTGTTTTTGTGTTTTTATTTTTCCTTGACTGCTTTTCTTTTTTTATCTTGCTCAGTCATTTTTGTGTTTCTCTAACGGAAAATGATTGTTCCTCCCCATGCAAAATAAATGTTCATTCTTCAGTGTTTTGCCATTATTATTATTGTGACCAGAGGGGGACCCAGGTTATTGCGTGCAGGCGCAGAGAACGCGGGTTATGCTTTTCATTCTTATAGGGCTTACTGTAGATAACTTGGAATGATCAACATAACCGCGGAACTTGTTAGTACTGTGTCTTATAATCTGATACCTTCTGGTCCTTCTGCTGTACGTGTCATCAAATTCATTCTCCCAGTGGTAATTTGTTGTAGTTGATAACATTATGTACATTTGAGACTTGTTTCAAGTAGCAGTCCATCTTGCATGAATGTAAAAATATTTCTACAAATGTAAAAAGATACATGAATACATTCATATCACTCTTTCTTTGTATCTTACAAAGGGGGCCCTCTGCTTTGCTTTAATGTAGTCTGTTGCTGTCCAGTTTAAAATGGAGTCCTGGGTTCCTGTTATCACAAGTCTATTTTTTTGTCTTCGCTTGGCATTTTCAGTGCTGTTTGTCATGTGAGCTACTGTATGTTCGATCCAGTGGCTAGTTTTGAGTCCAATTGTGCTGTAAAGCAGTGCTGTTTCTGAATGAGCATAAATCCATGATGGCAATCCAGAGTAAAGTCTGTGCCCGCTACAATAAACTGACATTTAGTAATGCTTAATGACTCATACATTTTATTGATGTGTACAACAGAAACCGTATTAGGATGGACCACTGCTCTATGCAAATGGAACACACTGTGACAGCTACTTTATTGTATTGGGGCCGAGGTGGGAAACCCTGTCGCCAATCGCCACAAGTGGCGAATTGGCCATGAAAGTGTGGCGAATTTTGAGTTTGCCAGCTCCCACAGTAAAATAAACTTTTTTCCTGGTGTCGTGTGTTGGTTTCCGCTTTCTGAATGAATCAACGAAGTGAAGAAGCAGCAGGTGATAGTGTTGAGGTGAGGGAAGCAGCCTATTTTGATCTGGTTTAATACTGATTGGCCGGCGAAGCTGGCCAATTCAGTTAAACAGCAATTCTACTTGTTGCCAAGTAGAACAAAGAAAAACCAGTCAAACAAATATATAAGGGAACCAACAAGTGCACTGTAAAAAGTGCACTTAAAAAAGAAGGGTTAACTTAAAAGAACCCATGATGGGGGATACCGAGCAGAGCACCCCGCCTAACGCCCACTGGGAGGCAAACTCCGAAACCGTCCCAGCGGACTCGGCGTACGTGAACTCTGCCCGAATACGGGAGTGCACCAGCGCCCGGAATACTGCCACGATATTCGTTGGGACCCCCCTCTCCAAACGCTGCTTCCTGGTCTTGTAAATGGCTACCTTAGCCACTGCCAGGAGCAGGTTGACTAGGAGATCCCTAGACTTATTGTCTCGGGACACTGGGCACCCAAAAATAAAATGATGAGGGGAAAAACCCAGCCAGAACTGCAGAAGAAGGCTCCTCAAGGTGGATAAGAGGGGCTGCAGTCTGGCGCAGCTCAAATAAATGTGGAATACGGACTCCCGCTCGCCACAGAAGGGACAGGCGGCGGGGGAGTCAGTGAAGTGTGCCAAAAACTCTCCTGTGCTCAGTGCACCGTGGAGGACCCTCCAACTGAAATCCCCGGCGGGACGGGGAACCAAAGCTGAATAGAGCTCTCTCCACCGATGTCTCTCGCCCTCGTTCCCAAAAAATACCCACCTCCAGATGGTATCTGGGCGGGTGACAAGGGCGAGGTAGTGCACTATATGGAGCACCAGAGAATACAGGACTTTCCTCGGCATGCCGCGAAAACATGCCGGGGACATATCCCCCAACCTGCTGAGGTTGGGGGAAAGAGGAGCCAGAGGGGGTTGCCGTGGTTTGGGTTCCACGCAAAGATCCGGAGAGCTAGGATTGAAAGGTTGACAAGGCTCTCCGGTCTGCAATACCCCCTCGATGAAGGTGCGTGAGTCGGGGTGGATTGCATCTTTAATCTCCCGGATCAAACGACGAGGGACACGGGCAGTAAGCATACCCATACGGGGCGCAAGCACCTCTGCGCTTACCCAGTCTCGCCGCTCATAGTCCAGGAGATCCCCGACTCTGGTCACTTGCGCCAGGATTAGCCGGCGGCAAATAGTGGGTGAATCCAACATCCGAGCCCCCACTGCCGGATTATACAGCAGGGGCTCGGCGAGGAAATCAACCCCCACCGCCTGTTCATTCCTGGTCACGGAGACCAGTTTCCAGGCCTTTAATAAGTCCCGGTAGTATGCCGGCAGCTCCGAGAGATTTCTTCCTAAACCCTCGGGCCTGATGATAAACAGTTGCCGGTCATACCTCATACTGCGCAGCTGGCGAAAAAAACTGGTCGCCAGCTGGCACCACTGCGGAGACGGATCTGCGAATAGGTATCTCTGCAGGTACTAGAGGCGGAAAGTGTGTAACTGGGAGCGGACACACACCACTCCCTGTCCACCCTCCAAAGGAAGGCACGCAACCCCCACAGAGACCCAATGCTTCCCCATCCAGAGAAAATCCATCAATCTCCTCTGGATCTTGTTGATAAATTTGGGGGGCGGACCCATGGCTATCAGCCCGTGCCAAAGCTGACTGGCCACCAGCTGGTTGATCACCAGGGTCCTTCCCCTAAGGGAAAGCATACACCCATGACCCCAGACGAGCAATGACTCGTTCTTCAAGTTCACTGAAGTTTTGTGGGGCCGGGTCCTCCGCAGCAGACAGGTAGACTCCCAGATATTTGAGAGTATCGCTCCCCCACGAGATATTACGAAACGCGGGGGGCAAAGAGTCCACCTGTAAGGGACCCACCAAAATGCCGGAGCACTTGGACCAGTTGATTCGAGCAGAAGAGGCCGCGGTGTAGACCTCTTGGCACGCTTGTGCCCGCTCCAGATCATCTAGGTCTTGGGCCACGAGGAGCACGTCATCGGCATAAGCCGACAGGACTACCCACATGCTGGGCTACCGCAGCACCAGCCCGGTGAGCCTCCTCAGTAGGCAGAGGAAGGGCTCGATGTCCAGCGCGTATAGTTGCCCAGACAGGGGACATTCCTGACGTACTCCCCGACCAAACACAAAAGGTGCCGTCAGGGACCAATTAATTTTTACCAGACACTCTGCAGAGGCGTACAGCATCCGGAGAAAGCCCACAAATTGTGAGCCAAAGACAAACTCCCGCAGGGTCTGCATGAGGTAACGGTGATCCACCCTGTCAAACGCCTTCTCCTGATCTAGGGACAGGAGGGCGAGTGACAGACCAGTCCTCTGCGCATAGTGTAGCAGGTCCCGGACCAGAAAAATGTTGTCATGAATGCTCCGGCCCGGAACAGTATAGGACTGGCCGGGTGAATCACCTCTGCCAGCACGGACTTGAGCCTCAGCGAGAGCGCTTTGGCTACGATCTTATAATCCGTGCTGAACAGTGAGACCGGTCGCCAGTTAGAGATCTGGCAGAGATCCCCCGTCTTCGGCAGCAGAGACAGTATTGCCTGCCGACATGAAAGGGGGGGGCATCTCACCAGTCTCCAGGGCTTCGGCCAGGACCTCTGTGAAATCAGGTCCCAGTATCTCCCAAAAAAAACGGAAAACTCCACAGTCAGCCCGTCTAGCCCCGGCGCTTTTCCGTGGGACATGAGATTAAGAGCTTCAGAGAGCTCGGCCAGAGTCAAAGGTAACTCAAGCCGCTCTCTTCCACCCTCGCTGATCGTTGGAAGCCCCTCCCATAAGATCCTGCACGCATCCAGCTGGATGGACTCCGGAGAGAAAAGATCTACGTAAAACCTCCGGGTTCTGTCCCGGATGCTCTCCGGGTCAGTCAGATGGGTACCGTCCTCTGCTAGCAAGCAGGTGATATGTTTACGGTTTCCCCTCTTTTTCTCCAGCGCGTAGAAGAGGCGCGACCCGCGACCCTCTTCCCGAAGGAAGTGGATGCGGGATCGCACATACGCCCCCCGAACTCTCCGATCTTCCAAGTCCCGGAGAGCGCACTTCCTCTCCACATACACACACTGCAGGAATTGGTCTCCTGCCACAGACAGCCGCCTCTCGAGATCGAGCACCTCTTCCCTAAGGGTCTCGATCTCAGCATCGCGCCGCCCGCTGGCACCTTTAGTGTGTTTTTGACAAACGAGGCGCAGATGAACCTTGCCCACGTCCCACCACTGCTCTAACGTGGCAAAGTCTGACCTGCAACCTCTCCAGGCCATCCAAAAGTCTCGGACCGACGTCGCAAACCCCTTGTCCTCCAACAACGTATTGTTGAAATGCCAATAGGCGGCCGAGGGCGCTGCTGGTATTAGCGCCACCGTCACGGACACACAATTGTGGTCTGAAAACGGCGCTAGCCTAATGGTACTGGACTGAGCTCGCGACAGGCTGTGGCTGGATATGTACAGCCTATCGATCCGGGACCAGGATATCCATCCACCTCTAAACACCCTAACATAGGTGAACTCAGTGGAAACCCCAGGATGTTGTTCTCGCCAGACGTCTACCAAGGAGTAGCGGGTGATGACCTCCCGCAAGGCCGACGCAGAACCCGGGTGTGGCTCCGGACCATTCCGGTCCCTCAGAGCCTCGAGGGTGCAGTTAAAATCACGACCGAGCACCACGTGTTCGTCCGCGTCGACTGTCTCCAGGTATTCAGACAATCTGACGAAGAACTGCCTTCTCAGGGGTCCGGTGGCAGGAGCATACACGTTCAGGAAATTAAACGTGTAGTCCTCGTGCCGGACCCTGAGATGCAACAGGCGACCTGGAACAACAGTTTTGGCAAACAGCAGCTCAGGTTGAAAGGATTCAGAGAACAGGGTCACCACCCCACAAGATGTCAAAGTGAGGTGGCTGAAAAAGACCTTGCCTCGCCACTCCAGATGCCAGCTGGCTTCAGCCTCTGGACTGGTATGGGTTTCCTGCAGGAAACTCACAGAATACTTTCCCTTTTGTAAAAAGGAGAGTACCTGGAACCTGCGAAACCCGTCCTTACATCCATTTACGTTTAGCGTACCGATGCTCAAAGCCATTGGTAATCAAGAGTCTTGCTTCCCATAGGCGCTCAGGGTACTATACCCCGAGAAGCCCGTACGTGCTCTCGCAACACTTTGTTAAACTTTAGGACCCGAACATGTTCGATAGTCCCGGAAAGTTTGGCCTTGTGGTTAGCCTTGATATATACTCTGAGAGAGTGGAGAATGACCGAAGCATCCTTCCACCTCTCAAGGGCCAACTGCACCTTCGTATGTCCTTGTCTACAGAGGGTATCATCCAGGAAACTATCTCCCGGGCAGGGATAACGGGGATCGAGGAGTCCACCGACTCCATGGTGCCAGAGGACTCCCCACTGAGCCCCAACTCCCCAGGCTCCTCTTGGCTGGAGAATTCAAGACCCCCGTCCTTCTCTGCGGGCGCCTCTCTCAGCCCTAGATTGGATCCCCTCCTCGGTGTTTCCACGAGGGGGTCCACTGTGCTCTCCACCTCCATCCCCGAGTCAGGATGTTCAGGGGCAGCTGGTGGCGACATGGCAGAGGCAGTGGTCTCCCGAGAGTCCTCGGGGGCCACAGAAGCACACAATGCCCTACTAGTTTCCTCAAGCGCCATACAGATGAATGGCATGCCACGGGTGTTCGCATCATCTGCGGGAGGGCACTCACCAACCGCGGGAGGGCCCTCACCATCCGCGGGAGGGCCCCCACCATCCGCGGGAGGGCTCTCACCACCCGCGGGAGGGCCCTCACCATCCGCGGTAGGGCCCTCACCATCCGCGGGAGGGCCCTCACCATCCGCGGGAGGGCACTCACTAGCAAGGACCTCAAAGGGAGGGTCTATCCCAGCATTCACTCCCAATAAAGTATCTGCCCAAAACTCCGCACTAAGAGGGTTCAGGTCAGACAACTCCCAGATGTAATCGGAAGTTCTCACCAAAACACCCTCCAAACCCCCACCCACGGGGGTCAGTCCTAGCCCATCTCCTTCCTCAGGTGACGCAAACCGGGGCTTTTTTTCCTTAGTTGCGTCATCCGAAGGCGGTACAACCGGAAGGGGATCCCGGTCGACCCCCGGGTCCCCAAAGACAGGTATCTTTTTTGTGTCCGGTGGGGTAAATTCACCGAAACACAAGTCTCCGGGGGATTCTCTCCAACCCAGAGGGGCGTTGGGAGGCTCCCCAACATCTATTTCTTGGGGTAAGGCCTCATGCTGTTGAGCACCTTGGCCTTCCACCCCAGAGATGTCGGGTACCTCCTATTGCATTCCCTCCAGATCTTCGAGGGGGGGAGCTGTTCATTTATGAGATCCGGCTCACACTGGTCAATCCCAACCAGTGGGCCGGATGGAGCCACCTCGTGCGGAACTCATGTTCCGTTCCCTTTAGGAGACATCAGCGGGTGAACGTAATCCGGTTCACCCACCTCGACCTCCTCAAACGCCCTCTTGTTTTTATTTTTAAATTTGCTCTTCCTGGGGATTGATTCCCCAGGAGAGGGTGCCGATGCCTCCCTAGCAGGAGCTTCCTCCTGCTCCCCCGCACCCCGTACGGTGCTTACAATGGGGGTAAGGTGTTCTTGGGGGGGGACAGCGACAACAGAGGGTGACTGTTGTGGGGTGGCTTTTACCTTCTCCCTCTGATCTTTAGGGAGAGGTTCAGATGTCACCGCCCGAGATGGGGCAGCGACATCTTCTGCGGTCCCAGGGGGGACCTGGGCCCTCGAGGGCTTTACCTTCTCCCTCTGTTCTTTTGGGAGAGGTGCAGATGTCACCGCCCGAGATGGGGCAGCGACATCTCCTACGGTCCCAGGGGGGACCTGGGCTATCAAGGGCCCCGCTGTGGTAGGCACAGTGGTACCGGGTGTCTTGGCAGAGGGAGGGGCGGGTGCAGGAGCTGAGGTTGGATTCCTGTTCCCTTTGGGGCAACTCTTACGAGTGTGCCCCAGTTCCTTGCACAGATAACACCTAACCCCCTCCGTGCCATAGAAAAAAATATATTGAATGCCCTCGTAGGGCACCCTAAAGGAACCCCCACAGATTCTGTGCTCCCCGGCAGCAGCAATTGTACCTGCCGCCTAAATGAGAGCACATGCCTCAGCGCCCTATCCCTGCAGCCCAAAGGCAATTTTGTTATATGAGACTTAATGTCTCCGAGGGTTTGCAGGTGCGGCCACAAGAGGCTGTCTGGGATGAAGGGGGGCACATTTGAAAGGATTACCTTTGTGCCTAACCCCTCCATGGGTTCTATAGGGATGTAGATTCCCCCCTACATTGATGCCTTTCTGCACCAGGGTGTGGGTGGCAGCCAGCGTACGGAGGAAGAAAATGCCCCTCCCATACATCTTGCTGGCCGCCACCACAGCAGAGGGACCCACAACGTCTGCCAGGTGACATTGGGCATCTCACCCCAAGCTTCCTGCTCACACCGGGCGTGGCCCCAGCATTGTTGTTGCTGAGGTTGACTCCTGCAGCTGTTATCTGCATCCATGTTTGAACTGGGGCCGCAGGGGCCACGCTGCTAACAGGCGCTGGGGGAGGTGTGGCCAGGGCACTGGAAGGACCAGGCCTAGGGCTGTGACTAAGAGTGTTCATCCTAGGGGCCACATTTTTTATTGTCCTGTATCCGGGTGTGGTCCCCGTTGCCACACTACTCCTACCTCCCTTAGGCATGATACTAATAAGCCTTTTAGTCAGGGGAGGAGGTAGTGTTTAGAGAGAAAGGTGCAAAGAGGAACTGTCCTTTTAAGAACCAATTAACCTCTGCAAAGGGAGGGGGGGAAAAGACAGCTTTTAAAACCTGCTGTAGTTTTAAATCTTTTCCCCCTTATTAGTTACTCTCTCTCTGTTGTAATAGGCAACACCACAATTTTTAACAAGTCTTTAAAGAAAAGACACAGAGCTCTTAATTGCAGGTGAGAAAAGAGGAATCAGGCTTAAGAAATAAAGTGAAAATAGAAGTAAAACAATCAGGGATGTGGGAGGGGAGAGGGGTTGAAAGCTACAGTACCAGCCAGCCAAAATGCAGCTTTTGCTGGGTTGAAAAAACACTGCAGTCCCTGGGTGAAAAACCAAAAACGGTTTTTAAACCCCAAAAACAACCTTTAAACCTCTACAAAACACACAGTCTCCCACAGTTTCACTCCAAAATATAACAATAGGAAATAAAGTGAAATTGGAAGTAAAACAGCCAGTTAAACAACCAGGGGTGGGGGAAGTTGAGAGGGGTTGAAAGCTGCAGTTTCCAGCCAGCCAAAGTGCAGCGTGTGCTGGGTTGAAAAACCACTGCAGTCCCTGGGTGAAAAACCAATAACGGTTTTTAAACCCCCAAAACAACCTTTAAACCTCTACAAAACACACAATCCCCCACAGTTTCACTCCAAAATAACACAAATGAAAAGAAGAATACAACCTGATTCCACAATGCCTGGGAGCTCTGTACATACACTTCTGAGGGAAGCAGCCTATTTTGATCTGGTTCAATACTGATTGGCCGGCGAAGCCGGCCAATTCAGTTAAACAGCAATTCTACTTGTTGCCAAGTAGAACAAAGAAAAACCAGTCAAACAAATATATAAGGGAATCAGCAAGTGCACTGTAAAAAGTGCACTTAAAAAAGAAGGGTTAACTCAGAAGACCCCATGATGGGGGATACCGAGCAGAGCACCCCGCCTAACGCCCACTGGGAGGCAAACTCCGAAACCGTCCCAGCGGACTCGGCGTACGTGAACTCTGCCCGAATACGGGAGTGCACCAGCGCCTGGAACACTGCCACGATGTTCGTTGGGACCCCCTTCTCCAAACGCTGTTTCCTGGTCTTGTAAATGGCTACCTTAGCCACTGCCAGGAGCAGGTTGACCAGGAGATCCCTAGGCTTATTGTCTCGGGACACTGGGCACCCAAAAATAAAATGATGAGGGGAAAAACCCACCCAGAACTGCAGAAGAAGGCTCCTCAAGGTGGATAAGAGGGGCTGCAGTCTGGCGCAGCTCAGATAAATGTGGAATACGGACTCCCGCTCGCCACAGAAGGGACAGGCGGCGGGGGGGGTCTGTGAAGTGTGCCAAATACTCTCCTGTGCTCAGTGCACCGTGGAGGACCCTCCAACTCAAATCCCCGGCGGGACGGGGAACCAAAGCTGAATAGAGCTCTCTCCACCGGGGTCTCTCGCCCTCGTTCCCAAAAAATACCCGCCTCCAGATGGTATCTGGGCGGGTGACAAGGGCGAGGTAGTGCACTATATGGAGCACCAGAGAATACAGGACTTTCCTTGGCATGCCGCGAAAACATGCCGGGGACATATCCCCCAACCTGCTGAGGTTGGGGGAAAGAGGAGCCCGAGGGGGTTGCCGTGGTTTGGGTTCCACGCAAAGATCTGGAGAGCTAGGATTGAAAGGTTGACAAGGCTCTCCGGTCTGCAATACCCCCTCGATGAAGGTGCGTGAGTCGGGGTGGATGGCATCTTTAATCTCCTGGATCAAACAACGAGGCACGCGTGCAGTAAGCAGACCCATACGGGGCGCGAGCTCCTCTGCTCCTACCCAGTCCCGCCGCTCAAAGTCCAGGAGATCCTCGACTCTGGTTACCTGCGCCAGGATTAGCCGGCGGCAAATAGAGGGTGAATCCAACATCCGAGCCCCCACTGCCGGATTATACAGCAGGGGCTCAGCGAGGAAATCAACCCCCACCGCCTGCCCCTTCCTGGTCACGGAGACCAGTTTCCAGGCCTTCAGTAAGTCCCGGTAGTATGCCGGCAGCACCGAGAAGTTTCTACCTAAACCCTCGGGCCTGATGAAAAACAGTTGCCGGTCATACCTCATATTGTGCAGCTGGCGAAAGAAAAAGGTCGCCAGCTGGCACCACTGCGGAGACGGATCTGCGAATAGGTATCTCTGCAGGTACTGGAGGCGGAAAGTGTGTAACTGGGAGCGGACACACACCACTCCCTGTCCACCCTCCTCCAAAGGGAGACACGCAACTCCCGCAGAGACCCAATGCTTCCCCATCCAGAGAAAATCCATCAATCTCCTCTGGATCTTGTTGATAAATTCGGGGGGCGGACCCATGGCTATCAGCCGGTGCCAAAGCTGACTGGCCACCAGCTGATTAATCACCAGGGTCCTTCCCCTAAGGGAAAGCATTCTCGACAGATACACCCATGACCCCAGACGAGCAATGACCCGTTCTTCAAGATCACTGAAGTTTTCTGGGGCCGGGTCCTCCGCAGCAGACAGGTAGACTCCCAGATACTTGAGAGTATCGCTCTCCCACGAGACATTCCGAAACGTGGGGGGCAAAGAGTCCACCTGTAAGGGACCCACCAATATGCCGGAGCACTTGGACCAGTTGATCCGAGCAGAAGAGGCCGCGGTGTAGACCTCTTGGCACGCTTGTGCCCGCTCTAGATCATCTAGGTCCTGGGCCACGAGGAGCACGTCATCGGCATAAGCCGACAGGACTACTCGCATGTCGGGCTCCCGCAGCACCAGCCCGGTGAGCCTCCTCCTCAGTAGGCAGAGGAAGGGCTCAATGGCCAGCGCGTACAGTTGCCCAGACAGGGGGCACCCTTGACGTACTCCCCGACCAAACACAAAAGGTGCCGTCAGGGACCAGTTGATCTTCACCAGACACTCTGCAGAGGCGTACAGCATCTGGAGAAAGCCCACTAATTGTGGGCCGAAGCCAAACGCCCGCAGGGTCTCCATAAGGTAATGGTGATCCACTCTGTCAAATGCCTTCTCCTGATCTAGGGACAGGAAGGCGAGTGACAGACCAGTCCTCTGCGCGTAGTGCATCAGGTCCCGGACCAGAAAAATGTTGTCATGAATGCTCCGGCCTGGGACAGTATAGGACTGGTCGGGGTGAATCACCTCTGCCAGCACGGACTTGAGCCTCAGCGAAAGCACTTTGGCTACGATCTTATAGTCCGTGCTGAGCAGTGAGACCGGTCGCCAATTAGAGATCTGACGGAGATCCCCCTTCTTCGGCAGCAAAGACAGTATTGCCCGCCGACACGAAAGTGGCATCTCACCGATCTCAAGGGCTTCAGCTAGGACCTCGGTGAAATCAGGTCCCAGCATCTCCCAGAAAAACCGGAAGAACTCCACAGTCAGCCCGTCTAGCCCCGGCGCTTTTCCGTGGGACATGAGACTGAGGGCTTCAGAGAGCTCAGCCAGAGTCAAAGGTAACTCAAGCGGCTCCCTTCCATCCTCACTGACCGTGGGAAGCCCCTCTAATGAGACCCTGCATTTATCTGGCTGGATGGACTCCGGAGAGAAAAGATCTACATAGAATCTCCGGTTCCGTCCCGGATGCTCTCCGGGTCATTCAGAGGGGTACCGTCCTCTGCCAACAGGCATGTGATATGTCTACGGTTTCCCCTCTTTTTCTCCAGCGCGTAGAAGAGGCGCGACCCACGATCCATCTCTCGAAGGAAGTTGATGCGGGATCGCACATACGCCCCCCGAGCTCTCCGATCTTCCAAGTCCCGGAGAGTGCACTTCCTCTCCACGTACATACTCTGCAGGTATTGGTCTCCTGCCACAGACAGCCGCTTCTCGAGATCGAGCACCTCCTCCCTGAGGGCCTCGATCTCAGCATCACGCCGCCCGCTGGCACCTTTTGTGTACTCCTGACACACGAGGCGCAGATGAACCTTGCCCACGTCCCACCACTGCTCTAACGTGGCAAAGTCTGACCTGCAACCTCTCCAGGCCATCCAAAAGTCTCGGACCGTCATCGCAAACCCCTTGTCCTCCAACAACGTATTGTTGAAGTGCCAATATGCGGCCGAGGGTGCTGCAGGTAGCAGCGTCACTGTCACGGACACACAATTGTGGTCCGAAAACGGCGCCAGCCTAATGGCACTGGACTGGGCTCGTGACAGGCTGTGGCTGGAAATATACAGCCTGTCGATCCGGGACCAGGACATCCGTTCACCCCTAAACACCCTAACATGGGTGAACTCAGTGGATGCCTCAGGATGTTGTTCTCGCCAGACGTCTACCAAGGAGTAGCGGGTGATGACCTCCCGCAAGGCCGACGCAGAACACGGGTGTGGCTCGGGACCATTCCGGTCTTTCCGAGCCTCGAGGGTACAGTTAAAATCACCCCCGAGCACCACGTATTCGTCTGCGTTGACTGTCTCCAGGTATTCAGACATTCTGACGAAGAACTGCCTTCTCAGGGGTCCGGTGGCAGGAGCATACACGTTCAGGAAATTAAACGTGTAGTCCTCGTGTCGGACCCTGATATGCAACAGGCGACCTGAAACAACAGCTTTGGCAAGCAGCAGCTCAGGTTGAAAGGATTCGGAGAACAGGGTCACCACCCCACAAGATGTCGAAGTGAGGTGGCTGAAAAAGACCTTGCCTCGCCACTCCAGATGCCAGCTGGCTTCAGCCTCTGGAGTGGTATGGGTTTCCTGCAGGAAACTCACAGAATACTTTCCCTTTTGTAAAAAGGAGAGTACCTGGAACCTGCGAAACCCGTCCTTACATCCATTTACGTTTAGCGTACCGATGCTCAAAGCCATTGGTAATCAAGAGTCTTGCTTCCCATAGGCGCTCAGGGTACTATACCCCGAGAAGCCTTTACGTGCTCTCGCATCACTTTGTTAAACTTTAGGACCCGAGTATGTTCGATAGTCCCGGAAAGTTTGGCCTTGTGGTTAGCCTTGATATATACTTTGAGAGAGTGGAGAATGACCGAAGCATCCTTCCACCTCTCAAGGGCCAACTGCACCTTCGTATGTCCGTGTCTACAGAGGGTATCATCCAGGAAACTATCTAGCTCCCGGGCAGGGATAATGGGGATCGAGGAGTCCACCGACTCCATGGTGCCAGAGGACTCCCCTCTGAGCCCCAACTCCCCAGGCTCCTCTTGGCTGGAGAATTCAAGACCCCCGTCCTTCTCTGCGGGCGCCTCTCTCAGCCCTAGATTGGATCCCCTCCTCGGTGTTTCCACGAGGGGGTCCACTTTGCTCTCCACCTCCATCCCCGAGTCAGGATGTTCAGGGGCAGCTGGTGGCGACATGGCAGAGGCAGTGGTCTCCCGAGAGTCCTCGGGGGCCACAGAAGCACACAATGCCCTACTAGTACAAAATATTATTGACATCAAGCAGTTTCGGGATATTTTACCCAACGCCTCCGGAGACCAGAATGTAAGTCTTTGCAGGGGTGATACTGCTGTCCTCGATGGTGGACGCGTTTCGAAACGGACGTTAGTCCCTGAAGAAGAAACGTTCCGTTTCGAAACGCGTAGGACAAGCTTGTACTAGTGCTCTAGCCCCATACTGGCACCCTACTGCGCGATTTTGACTGTTGCTGAGCGGCGCCGAATCCCTGCGGTGACTTCACGATCCAGGAAGTGATTCACACGGAGGAGAGTGTTGGCGCACAGCTGATGTCTAAAACTGCCCTGCTGAAACACTGCAGGAATCAGCAGCTCCCAGCCTGCCTGTGCTCAGGGGAGCAAGATCAAGCAGAGGTTGTGCACACATTTCAATAGGACCCTGCACCATCGAGGACAGCAGTATCACCCCTGCAAAGACTTACATCCTGGTCTCCGGAGGCGTTGGGTAAAATATCCCGAAACTGCTTGATATTAATTTATTTGATGTACGCACATTACTCACCATTTATTATTCATGTCAATAATATTTTGTAATGCACTCCCAATAAAGTACCTGCCCAAAACTCCGCACTAAGAGGGTTCAGGTCAGACAACTCCCAGATGTAATCGGAAGTTCTCACCAAAACACCCTCCAAACCCCCACCCACGGGGGTCAGTCCTAGCCCATCTCCTTCCTCAGGTGACGCAAACCGAGGCTTTTTTTCCTTAGTTGCGTTATCCGAAGGCGGTACAACCGGAAGGGGATCCCGGTCGACCCCCGGGTCCCCAAAGACAGGTATCTTTTTTGTGTCCGGTGGGGTAAATTCACCGAAACACAAGTCTCCGGGGGATTCTCTCCAACCCAGAGGGGCGTTGGGAGGCTCCCCAACATCTATTTCTAGGGGTAAGGCCTCATGCTGTTTAGCACCTTGGCCTTCCACCCCAGAGATGTCGGGTACCTCCTCTTGCATTCCCTCCAGATCTTCGGGGGGGGGCTGTTCATTTATGAGATCCAGCTCACACTGGTCAATCCCAACCAGTGGGCCGGATGGAGCCACCTCGTGCGGAACTGATGTTCCGTTCCCTTTAGGAGACATCCGCGGGTGAACGTAATCCGGTTCACCCACCTCGACCTCCTCAAACGCCCTCTTGTTTTTATTTTTAAATTTGCTCTTCCTGGGGATTGATTCCCCAGGAGAAGGTGCCGATGCCTCCCTAGCAGGAGCTTCCTCCTGCTCCCCCGCACCCCGTACGGTGCTTACAATGGGGGTAAGGTGTTCTTGGGGGGGGACAGCGACAACAGAGGGTGACTGTTGTGGGGTGGCTTTTACCTTCTCCCTCTGATCTTTAGGGAGAGGTTCAGATGTCACCGCCCGAGATGGGGCAGCGACATCTTCTGCGGTCCCAGGGGGGACCTGGACCCTCGAGGGCTTTACCTTCTCCCTCTGTTCTTTTGGGAGAGGTGCAGATGTCACCGCCCGAGATGGGGCAGCGACATCTCCTACGGTCCCAGGGGGGACCTGGGCTATCAAGGGCCCCGCTGTGGTAGGCACAGTGGTACCGGGTGTCTTGGCAGAGGGAGGGGCGGGTGCAGGAGCTGAGGTGGGATTCCTGTTCCCTTTGGGGCAACTCCTACGAGTGTGCCCCAGTTCCTTGCACAAATAACACCTAACCCCCTCCGTGCCATAGAAAAAAATATATTGAATGCCCTCGTAGGGCACCCTAAAGGAACCCTCCACAGATTCTGTGCTCCCCGGCAGCAGCAGTTGTACCTGCCGCCTAAATGAGAGCACATGCCTCAGCGCCCTATCCCTGCAGCCCAAAGGCAATTTTGTTATAGGAGACTTAATGTCTCCCAGGGTTTGCAGGTGCGGCCGCAAGAGGCTGTCTGGGATGAAGGGGGGCACATTTGAAAGGATGACCTTTGTGCCTAACCCCTCCATGGGTTCTATAGGGATGTAGATCCCCCCTACGTTGATGCCTTTCTGCACCAGGGTGTGGGTGGCAACCAGCGTACGGAGGAAGAAAATGCCCCTCCCATACATATTGCTGGCCGCCACCACAGCAGAGGGACCCACAACGTCTGCCAGGTGACATTGGGCATCTCACCCCAAGCTTCCTGCTCACACCGGGCGTGGCCCCAGCATTGTTGTTGCTGAGGTTGACGCCTGCAGCTGTTATCTGCGCCCATGTTTGAACTGGGGCCGCAGGGGCCACGCTGCTAACAGGCGCTGGGGGAGGCGTGGCCAGGGCACTGGAAGGACCAGGCCTAGGGCTGTGACTAAGAGTGTTGCTCCTAGGGGCCACAGTTTTTGGTGTCCTGTATCCGGGTGTGGTCCCCGTTGCCACACTACTCCTACCTCCCTTAGGCATGATACTAATATGCCTTTTAGTCAGGGGTGGAGGTAGTGTTTAGAGAGAAAGGTGCAAAGAGGAACTGTCCTTTTAAGAACCAATTAACCTCTCTGCAAAGGGAGGGGGGAAAAAAGACAGCTTTTAAAACCTGCTGTAGTTTTAAATCTTTTCCCCCTTATTAGTTACTCTCTCTCTGTTGTAATAGGCAACACCACAATTTTTAACAAGTCTTTAAAGAAGACACAGAGCTCTTAATTGCAGGTGAGAAAAGAGGAATCAGGCTTAAGAAATAAAGTGAAAATAGAAGTAAAACAACCAGGGGTGTGGGAGGGGAGAGGGGTTGAAAGCTACAGTACCAGCCAGCCAAAATGCAGCTTTTGCTGGGTTGAAAAAACACTGCAGTCCCTGGGTGAAAAACCAAAAACGGTTTTTAAACCCCAAAAACAACCTTTAAACCTCTACAAAACACACAGTCTCCCACAGTTTCACTCCAAAATATAACAATATGAAATAAAGTGAAATTGGAAGTAAAACAGCCAGTTAAACAACCAGGGGTGGGGGAAGTTGAGAGGGGTTGAAAGCTGCAGTTTCCAGCCAGCCAAAGTGCAGCGTGTGCTGGGTTGAAAAACCACTGCAGTCCCTGGGTGAAAAACCAATAACGGTTTTTAAACCCCAAAAACAACCTTTAAACCTCTACAAAACACACAATCCCCCACAGTTTCACTCCAAAATAACACAAATGAAAAGAAGAATACAACCTGATTCCACAATGCCTGGGAGCTCTGTACATACACTTCTGAGGGAAGCAGCCTATTTTGATCTGGTTCAATACTGATTGGCCGGCGAAGCCGGCCAATTCAGTTAAACAGCAATTCTACTTGTTGCCAAGTAGAACAAAGAAAAACCAGTCAAACAAAAATATAAGGGAATCAGCAAGTGCACTGTAAAAAGTGCACTTAAAAAAGAAGGGTTAACTCAGAAGACCCCATGATGGGGGATACCGAGCAGAGCACCCCGCCTAACGCCCACTGGGAGGCAAACTCCGAAACCGTCCCAGCGGACTCGGCGTACGTGAACTCTGCCCGAATACGGGAGTGCACCAGCGCCCGGAACACTGCCACGATGTTCGTTGGGACCCCCTTCTCCAAACGCTGTTTCCTGGTCTTGTAAATGGCTACCTTAGCCACTGCCAGGAGCAGGTTGACCAGGAGATCCCTAGGCTTATTGTCTCGGGACACTGGGCACCCAAAAATAAAATGATGAGGGGAAAAACCCACCCAGAACTGCAGAAGAAGGCTCCTCAAGGTGGATAAGAGGGGCTGCAGTCTGGCGCAGCTCAAATAAATGTGGAATACGGACTCCCGCTCGCCACAGAAGGGACAGGCGGCGGGGGGGTCCGTGAAGTGTGCCAAATACTCTCCTGTGCTCAGTGCACCGTGGAGGACCCTCCAACTCAAATCCCCGGCGGGACGGGGAACCAAAGCTGAATAGAGCTCTCTCCACCGGGGTCTCTCGCCCTCGTTCCCAAAAAATACCCGCCTCCAGATGGTATCTGGGCGGGTGACAAGGGCGAGGTAGTGCACTATATGGAGCACCAGAGAATACAGGACTTTCCTTGGCATGCCGCGAAAACATGCCGGGGACATATCCCCCAACCTGCTGAGGTTGGGGGAAAGAGGAGCCCGAGGGGGTTGCCGTGGTTTGGGTTCCACGCAAAGATCTGGAGAGCTAGGATTGAAAGGTTGACAAGGCTCTCCGGTCTGCAATACCCCCTCGATGAAGGTGCGTGAGTCGGGGTGGATGGCATCTTTAATCTCCTGGATCAAACAACGAGGCACGCGGGCAGTAAGCAGACCCATACGGGGCGCGAGCTCCTCTGCTCCTACCCAGTCCCGCCGCTCAAAGTCCAGGAGATCCCCGACTCTGGTTACCTGCGCCAGGATTAGCCGGCGGCAAATAGAGGGTGAATCCAACATCCGAGCCCCCACTGCCGGATTATACAGCAGGGGCTCCGCGAGGAAATCAACCCCCACCGCCTGCCCCTTCCTGGTCGCGGAGACCAGTTTCCAGGCCTTCAGTAAGTCCCGGTAGTATGCCGGCAGCACCGAGAGGTCTCTACCTAAACCCTCAGGCCTGATGATAAACAATTGCCGGTCATACCTCATATTGCGCAGCTGGCGAAAGAAACTGGTTGCCAGCTGGCACCACTGCGGAGACGGATCTGCGAATAAGTATCTCTGCAGGTACTGGAGGTGGAAAGTGTGTAACTGGGAGCGGACACACACCACTCCCTGTCCACCCTCCTCCAAAGGGAGACACGCAACTCCCGCAGAGACCCAATGCTTCCCCATCCAGAGGAAATCCATCAACCTCCTCTGAATCTTGTTGATAAATTCGGGGGTTGGACCCATGGCTATCAGCCGGTGCCAAAGCTGACTGGCCACCAGCTGGTTGATCACCAGGGTCCTTCCCCTAAGGGAAAGCATTCTCGACAGATACACCCATGACCCTAGACGAGCAATGACCCGTTCTTCAAGATCACTGAAGTTTTCTGGGGCCGGGTCCTCCGCAGCAGACAGGTAGACTCCCAGATACTTGAGAGTATCGCTCTCCCACGAGATATTCCGAAACGTGGGGGGCAAAGAGTCCACCTGTAAGGGACCCACCAATATGCCGGAGCACTTGGACCAGTTGATCCGAGCAGAAGAGGCCGCGGTGTAGACCTCTTGGCACGCTTGTGCCCGCTCTAGATCATCTAGGTCCTGGGCCACGAGGAGCACGTCATCGGCATAAGCCGACAGGACTACTCGCATGTCGGGTTCCCGCAGCACCAGCCCGGTGAGCCTCCTCCTCAGTAGGCAGAGGAAGGGCTCAATGGCCAGCGCGTACAGTTGCCCAGACAGGGGGCACCCTTGACGTACTCCCCGACCAAACACAAAAGGTGCCGTCAGGGACCAGTTGATCTTCACCAGACACTCTGCAGAGGCGTACAGCATCTGGAGAAAGCCCACAAATTGTGGGCCAAAGCCAAACGCCCGCAGGGTCTGCATAAGGTAACGGTGATCCACTCTGTCAAACGCCTTCTCCTGATCTAGGGACAGGAAGGCGAGTGATAGACCAGTCCTCTGCGCGTAATGCATCAGGTCCCGGACCAGAAAAATGTTGTCATGAATGCTCCGGCCCGGGACAGTATAGGACTGGTCGGGGTGAATCACCTCTGCCAGCACGGACTTGAGCCTCAGCGAAAGCGCTTTGGCTACGATCTTATAGTCCGTGCTGAGCAGTGAGACCGGTCGCCAATTAGAGATCTGACGGAGATCCCCCTTCTTCGGCAGCAAAGACAGTATTGCCCGCCGACACGAAAGTGGCATCTCACCGATCTCAAGGGCTTCGGCTAGGACCTCGGTGAAATCAGGTCCCAGCATCTCCCAGAAAAACCGGAAGAACTCCACAGTCAGCCCGTCTAGCCCCGGCGCTTTTCCGTGGGACATGAGACTGAGGGCTTCAGAGAGCTCAGCCAGAGTAAAAGGTAACTCAAGCGGCTCCCTTCCATCCTCACTGACCGTGGGAAGCCCCTCTAATGAGACCCTGCATTTATCTGGCTGGATGGACTCCGGAGAGAAAAGATCTACATAGAATCTCCGGTTCCGTCCCGGATGCTCTCCGGGTCAGTCAGAGGGGTACCGTCCTCTGCCAACAGGCATGTGATATGTCTACGGTTTCCCCTCTTTTTCTCCAGCGCGTAGAAGAGGCACGACCCGCGATCCATCTCTCGAAGGAAGTTGATGCGGGATCGCACATACGCCCCCCGAGCTCTCCGATCTTCCAAGTCCCGGAGAGTGCACTTCCTCTCCACGTACATACTCTGCAGGTATTGGTCTCCTGCCACAGACAGCCGCTTCTCGAGATCGAGCACCTCCTCCCTGAGGGCCTCGATCTCAGCATCACGCCGCCCGCTGGCACCTTTTGTGTACTCCTGACACACGAGGCGCAGATGAACCTTGCCCACGTCCCACCACTGCTCTAACGTGGCAAAGTCTGACCTGCAACCTCTCCAGGCCATCCAAAAGTCTCGGACCGTCATCGCAAACCCCTTGTCCTCCAACAACGTATTGTTGAAGTGCCAATATGCGGCCGAGGGTGCTGCAGGTAGCAGCGTCACTGTCACGGACGCACAATTGTGGTCCGAAAACGGCGCCAGCCTAATGGCACTGGACTGGGCTCGTGACAGGCTGTGGCTGGAAATATACAGCCTGTCGATCCGGGACCAGGACATCCGTTCACCCCTAAACACCCTGACGTGGGTGAACTCAGTGGATGCCTCAGGATGTTGTTCTCGCCAGACGTCTACCAAGGAGTAGCGGGTGATGACCTCCCGCAAGGCCGACGCAGAACACGGGTGTGGCTCGGGACCATTCCGGTCTTTCCGAGCCTCGAGGGTACAGTTAAAATCACCCCCGAGCACCACGTATTCGTCTGCGTTGACTGTCTCCAGGTATTCAGACATTCTGACGAAGAACTGCCTTCTCAGGGGTCCGGTGGCAGGAGCATACACGTTCAGGAAATTAAACGTGTAGTCCTCGTGTCGGACCCTGATATGCAACAGGCGACCTGGAACAACAGCTTTGGCAAGCAGCAGCTCAGGTTGAAAGGATTCGGAGAACAGGGTCACCACCCCACAAGATGTCGAAGTGAGGTGGCTGAAAAAGACCTTGCCTCGCCACTCCAGATGCCAGCTGGCTTCAGCCTCTGGAGTGGTATGGGTTTCCTGCAGGAAACTCACAGAATACTTTCCCTTTTGTAAAAAGGAGAGTACCTGGAACCTGCGAAACCCGTCCTTACATCCATTTACGTTTAGCGTACCGATGCTCAAAGCCATTGGTAATCAAGAGTCTTGCTTCCCATAGGCGCTCAGGGTACTATACCCCGAGAAGCCTTTACGTGCTCTCGCATCACTTTGTTAAACTTTAGGACCCGAGTATGTTCGATAGTCCCGGAAAGTTTGGCCTTGTGGTTAGCCTTGATATATACTCTGAGAGAGTGGAGAATGACCGAAGCATCCTTCCACCTCTCAAGGGCCAACTGCACCTTCGTATGTCCGTGTCTACAGAGGGTATCATCCAGGAAACTATCTAGCTCCCGGGCAGGGATAATGGGGATCGAGGAGTCCACCGACTCCATGGTGCCAGAGGACTCCCCTCTGAGCCCCAACTCCCCAGGCTTCTCTTGGCTGGAGAATTCAAGACCCCCATCCTTCTCTGCGGGCGCCTCTCTCAGCCCTAGATTGGATCCCCTCCTCGGTGTTTCCACGAGGGGGTCCACTGTGCTCTCCACCTCCATCCCCGAGTCAGGATGTTCAGGGGCAGCTGGTGGCGACATGGCAGAGGCAGTGGTCTCCCGAGAGTCCTCGGGGGCCACAGAAGCACACAATGCCCTACTAGTACAAAATATTATTGACATCAAGCAGTTTCGGGATATTTTACCCAACGCCTCCGGAGACCAGGATGTAAGTCTTTGCAGGGGTGATACTGCTGTCCTCGATGGTGGACGCGTTTCGAAATGGACGTTAGTCCCTGAAGAAGAAACGTTCCGTTTCGAAACGCGTAGGACAAGCTTGTACTAGTGCTCTAGCCCCATACTGGCACCCTACTGCGCGATTTTGACTGTTGCTGAGCGGCGCCGAATCCCTGCGGTGACTTCACGATCCAGGAAGTGATTCACACGGAGGAGAGTGTTGGCGCACAGCTGATGTCTAAAACTGCCCTGCTGAAACACTGCAGGAATCAGCAGCTCCCAGCCTGCCTGTGCTCAGGGGAGCAAGATCAAGCAGAGGTTGTGCACACATTTCAATAGGACTCTGCACCATCGAGGACAGCAGTATCACCCCTGCAAAGACTTACATCCTGGTCTCCGGAGGCGTTGGGTAAAATATCCCGAAACTGCTTGATATTAATTTATTTGATGTACGCACATTACTCACCATTTATTATTCATGTCAATAATATTTTGTAATGCACTCCCAATAAAGTACCTGCCCAAAACTCCGCACTAAGAGGGTTCAGGTCAGACAACTCCCAGATGTAATCGGAAGTTCTCACCAAAACACCCTCCAAACCCCCACCCACGGGGGTCAGTCCTAGCCCATCTCCTTCCTCAGGTGACGCAAACCGAGGCTTTTTTTCCTTAGTTGCGTTATCCGAAGGCGGTACAACCGGAAGGGGATCCCGGTCGACCCCCGGGTCCCCAAAGACAGGTATCTTTTTTGTGTCCGGTGGGGTAAATTCACCGAAACACAAGTCTCCGGGGGATTCTCTCCAACCCAGAGGGGCGTTGGGAGGCTCCCCAACATCTATTTCTAGGGGTAAGGCCTCATGCTGTTTAGCACCTTGGCCTTCCACCCCAGAGATGTCGGGTACCTCCTCTTGCATTCCCTCCAGATCTTCGAGGGGGGGGGGGCTGTTCATTTATGAGATCCAGCTCACACTGGTCAATCCCAACCAGTGGGCCGGATGGAGCCACCTCGTGCGGAACTGATGTTCCGTTCCCTTTAGGAGACATCCGCGGGTGAACGTAATCCGGTTCACCCACCTCGACCTCCTCAAACGCCCTCTTGTTTTTATTTTTAAATTTGCTCTTCCTGGGGATTGATTCCCCAGGAGAGGGTGCCGATGCCTCCCTAGCAGGAGCTTCCTCCTGCTCCCCCGCACCCCGTACGGTGCTTACAATGGGGGTAAGGTGTTCTTGGGGGGGGACAGCGACAACAGAGGGTGACTGTTGTGGGGTGGCTTTTACCTTCTCCCTCTGATCTTTAGGGAGAGGTTCAGATGTCACCGCCCGAGATGGGGCAGCGACATCTTCTGCGGTCCCAGGGGGGACCTGGGCCCTCGAGGGCTTTACCTTCTCCCTCTGTTCTTTTGGGAGAGGTGCAGATGTCACCGCCCGAGATGGGGCAGCGACATCTCCTACGGTCCCAGGGGGGACCTGGGCTATCAAGGGCCCCGCTGTGGTAGGCACAGTGGTACCGGGTGTCTTGGCAGAGGGAGGGGCGGGTGCAGGAGCTGAGGTGGGATTCCTGTTCCCTTTGGGGCAACTCCTACGAGTGTGCCCCAGTTCCTTGCACAGATAACACCTAACCCCCTCCGTGCCATAGAAAAAAATATATTGAATGCCATCGTAGGGCACCCTAAAGGAACCCTCCACAGATTCTGTGCTCCCCGGCAGCAGCAGTTGTACCTGCCGCCTAAATGAGAGCACATGCCTCAGCGCCCTATCCCTGCAGCCCAAAGGCAATTTTGTTATAGGAGACTTAATGTCTCCCAGGGTTTGCAGGTGCGGCCGCAAGAGGCTGTCTGGGATGAAGGGGGGCACATTTGAAAGGATGACCTTTGTGCCTAACCCCTCCATGGGTTCTATAGGGATGTAGATCCCCCCTACATTGATGCCTTTCTGCACCAGGGTGTGGGTGGCAGCCAGCGTACGGAGGAAGAAAATGCCCCTCCCATACATCTTGCTGGCCGCCACCACAGCAGAGGGACCCACAACGTCTGCCAGGTGACATTGGGCATCTCACCCCAAGCTTCCTGCTCACACCGGGCGTGGCCCCAGCATTGTTGTTGCTGAGGTTGACGCCTGCAGCTGTTATCTGCGCCCATGTTTGAACTGGGGCCGCAGGGGCCACGCTGCTAACAGGCGCTGGGGGAGGCGTGGCCAGGGCACTGGAAGGACCAGGCCTAGGGCTGTGACTAAGAGTGTTGCTCCTAGGGGCCACAGTTTTTGGTGTCCTGTATCCGGGTGTGGTCCCCGTTGCCACACTACTCCTACCTCCCTTAGGCATGATACTAATAAGCCATTTAGTCAGGGGTGGAGGTAGTGTTTAGAGAGAAAGGTGCAAAGAGGAACTGTCCTTTTAAGAACCAATTAACCTCTCTGCAAAGGGGGGAAAAAGACAGCTTTTAAAACCTGCTGTAGTTTTAAATCTTTTCCCCCTTATTAGTTACTCTCTCTCTGTTGTAATAGGCAACACCACAATTTTTAACAAGTCTTTAAAGAAGACACAGAGCTCTTAATTGCAGGTGAGAAAAGAGGAATCAGGCTTAAGAAATAAAGTGAAAATAGAAGTAAAACAACCAGGGGTGTGGGAGGGGAGAGGGGTTGAAAGCTACAGTACCAGCCAGCCAAAATGCAGCTTTTGCTGGGTTGAAAAAACACTGCAGTCCCTGGGTGAAAAACCAAAAACGGTTTTTAAACCCCAAAAACAACCTTTAAACCTCTACAAAACACACAGTCTCCCACAGTTTCACTCCAAAATATAACAATAGGAAATAAAGTGAAATTGGAAGTAAAACAGCCAGTTAAACAACCAGGGGTGGGGGAAGTTGAGAGGGGTTGAAAGCTGCAGTTTCCAGCCAGCCAAAGTGCAGCGTGTGCTGGGTTGAAAAACCACTGCAGTCCCTGGGTGAAAAACCAATAACGGTTTTTAAACCCCAAAAACAACCTTTAAACCTCTACAAAACACACAATCCCCCACAGTTTCACTCCAAAATAACACAAATGAAAAGAAGAATACAACCTGATTCCACAATGCCTGGGAGCTCTGTACATACACTTCTGAGGGAAGCAGCCTATTTTGATCTGGTTCGCCGGCCAATTCAGTTAAACAGCAATTCTACTTGTTGCCAAGTAGAACAAAGAAAAACCAGTCAAACAAATATATAAGGGAATCAGCAAGTGCACTGTAAAAAGTGCACTTAAAAAAGAAGGGTTAACTCAGAAGACCCCATGATGGGGGATACCGAGCAGAGCACCCCGCCTAACGCCCACTGGGAGGCAAACTCCGAAACCGTCCCAGCGGACTCGGCGTACGTGAACTCTGCCCGAATACGGGAGTGCACCAGCGCCCGGAACACTGCCACGATGTTCGTTGGGACCCCCTTCTCCAAACGCTGTTTCCTGGTCTTGTAAATGGCTACCTTAGCCACTGCCAGGAGCAGGTTGAACAGGAGATCCCTAGGCTTATTGTCTCGGGACACTGGGCACCCAAAAATAAAATGATGAGGGGAAAAACCCAGCCAGAACTGCAGAAGAAGGCTCCTCAAGGTGGATAAGAGGGGCTGCAGTCTGGCGCAGCTCAGATAAATGTGGAATACGGACTCCCGCTCGCCACAGAAGGGACAGGCGGCGGGGGAGTCCGTGAAGTGTGCCAAATACTCTCCTGTGCTCAGTGCACCGTGGAGGACCCTCCAACTCAAATCCCCGGCGGGACGGGGAACCAAAGCTGAATAGAGCTCTCTCCACCGGGGTCTCTCGTCCTCGTTCCCAAAAAATACCCGCCTCCAGATGGTATCTGGGCGGGTGACAAGGGCGAGGTAGTGCACTATATGGAGCACCAGAGAATACAGGACTTTCCTCGGCATGCCGCGAAAACATGCCGGGGACATCCCCCAACCTGCTGAGGTTTGGGGACATAGGAGCCCGAGGGGGTTGCCTTGGTTTGGGTTCTACGCAAAGATTCGGAGAGCTGAAGTTGATAGGTTGACAAGGCTCTCCGGTCTGCAAAACCCCCTCGATGAAGGTGCGTGAGTCGGGGTGGATGGCATCTTTAATCTCCTGGATCAAACGACGAGGGACACGGGCAGTAAGCAGACCCATACGGGGCGCGAGCTCCTCCGCTCCTACCCAGTCTCGCCGCTCATAGTCCAGGAGATCTCCGACTCTGGTCACCTGCGCCAGGATTAGTCGGCGGCAAATAGAGGGTGAATCCAACATCCGAGCCCCCACTGCCGGATTATACAGCAGGGGCTCGGCGAGGATATCAACCCCCACCGCCTGTTTCTTCCTGGTCGCGGATACCAATTTCCAGGCCTTCAGTAAGTCCCGGTAGTATGCCGGCAGCACCGAGAGGTCTCTACCTAAACCCTCAGGCCTGATGATAAACAATTGCCGGTCATACCTCATATTGCGCAGCTGGCGAAAGAAACTGGTTGCCAGCTGGCACCACTGCGGAGACGGATCTGCGAATAAGTATCTCTGCAGGTACTGGAGGCGGAAAGTGTGTAACTGGGAGCGGACACACACCACTCCCTGTCCACCCTCCTCCAAAGGGAGACACGCAACTCCCGCAGAGACCCAATGCTTCCCCATCCAGAGGAAATCCATCAACCTCCTCTGGATCTTGTTGATAAATTCGGGGGTTGGACCCATGGCTATCAGCCGGTGCCAAAGCTGACTGGCCACCAGCTGGTTGATCACCAGGGTCCTTCCCCTAAGGGAAAGCATTCTCGACAGATACACCCATGACCCTAGACGAGCAATGACCCGTTCTTCAAGATCACTGAAGTTTTCTGGGGCCGGGTCCTCCGCAGCAGACAGGTAGACTCCCAGATACTTGAGAGTATCGCTCTCCCACGAGACATTCCAAAACGTGGGGGGCAAAGAGTCCACCTGTAAGGGACCCACCAATATGCCGGAGCACTTGGACCAGTTGATCCGAGCAGAAGAGGCCGCGGTGTAGACCTCTTGGCACGCTTGTGCCCGCTCTAGATCATCTAGGTCCTGGGCCACGAGGAGCACGTCATCGGCATAAGCCGACAGGACTACTCGCATGTCGGGTTCCCGCAGCACCAGCCCGGTGAGCCTCCTCCTCAGTAGGCAGAGGAAGGGCTCAATGGCCAGCGCGTACAGTTGCCCAGACAGGGGGCACCCTTGACGTACTCCCCGACCAAACACAAAAGGTGCCGTCAGGGACCAGTTGATCTTCACCAGACACTCTGCAGAGGCGTACAGCATCTGGAGAAAGCCCACAAATTGTGGGCCGAAGCCAAACGCCCGCAGGGTCTGCATAAGGTAACGGTGATCCACTCTGTCAAACGCCTTCTCCTGATCTAGGGACAGGAAGGCGAGTGATAGACCAGTCCTCTGCGCGTAATGCATCAGGTCCCGGACCAGAAAAATGTTGTCATGAATGCTCCGGCCCGGGACAGTATAGGATTGGTCGGGGTGAATCACCTCTGCCAGCACGGACTTGAGCCTCAGCGAAAGCGCTTTGGCTACGATCTTATAGTCCGTGCTGAGCAGTGAGACCGGTCGCCAATTAGAGATCTGACGGAGATCCCCCTTCTTCGGCAGCAAAGACAGTATTGCCCGCCGACATGAAAGTGGCATCTCACCGATCTCAAGGGCTTCGGCTAGGACCTCGGTGAAATCAGGTCCCAGCATCTCCCAGAAAAACCGGAAGAACTCCACAGTCAGCCCGTCTAGCCCCGGCGCTTTTCCGTGGGACATGAGACTGAGGGCTTCAGAGAGCTCGGCCAGAGTCAAAGGTAACTCAAGCGGCTCCCTTCCATCCTCACTGACCGTGGGAAGCCCCTCCCATAAGACCCTGCATTTATCTGGCTGGATGGACTCCGGAGAGAAAAGATCTACATAGAATCTCCGGGTTCTGTCCCGGATGCTCTCCGGGTCAGTCAGAGGGGTACCGTCCTCTGCCAACAGGCATGTGATATGTCTACGGTTTCCCCTCTTTTTCTCCAGCGCGTAGAAGAGGCGCGACCCGCGATCCATCTCTCGAAGGAAGTTGATGCGGGATCGCACATACGCCCCCCGAGCTCTCCGATCTTCCAAGTCCCGGAGAGTGCACTTCCTCTCCACGTACATACTCTGCAGGTATTGGTCTCCTGCCACAGACAGCCGCTTCTCGAGATCGAGCACCTCCTCCCTGAGGGCCTCGATCTCAGCATCACGCCGCCCGCTGGCACCCTTCGTGTACTCCTGACACACGAGGCGCAGATGAACCTTGCCCACGTCCCACCACTGCTCTAACGTGGCAAAGTCTGACCTGCAACCTCTCCAGGCCATCCAAAAGTCTCGGACCGTCGTCGCAAACCCCTTGTCCTCCAACAACGTATTGTTGAAGTGCCAATATGCGGCCGAGGGTGCTGCAGGTAGCAGCGTCACCGTCACAGACGCACAATTGTGGTCCGAAAACGGTGCCAGCCTAATGGCACTGGACTGGGCTCGCGACAGGCTGTGGCTGGAAATATACAGCCTGTCGATCCGGGACCAGGACATCCGTTCACCCCTAAACACCCTAACATGGGTGAACTCAGTGGATGCCTCAGGATATTGTTCTCGCCAGACGTCTACCAAGGAGTAGCGGGTGATGACCTCCCGCAAGGCCGACGCAGAACACGGGTGTGGCTCCGGACCATTCCGATCTTTCCGAGCCTCGAGGGTACAGTTAAAATCACCCCCGAGCACCACGTATTCGTCTGCGTCGACTGTCTCTAGGTATTCAGACATTCTGACGAAGAACTGCCTTCTCAGGGGTCCGTTGGCAGGAGCATACACGTTCAGGAAATTAAACGTGTAGTCCTCGTGTCGGACCCTGATATGCAACAGGCGACCTGGAACAACAGCTTTGGCAAGCAGCAGCTCAGGTTGAAAGGATTCAGAGAACAGGGTCACCACCCCACAAGATGTCGAAGTGAGGTGGCTGAAAAAGACCTTGCCTCGCCACTCCAGATGCCAGCTGGCTTCAGCCTCTGGAGTGGTATGGGTTTCCTGCAGGAAACTCACAGAATACTTTCCCTTTTGTAAAAAAGAGAGTACCTGGAACCTGCGAAACCCGTCCTTACATCCATTTACGTTTAGCGTACCGATGCTCAAAGCCATTGGTAATCAAGAGTCTTGCTTCCCATAGGCGCTCAGGGTACTACACCCCGAGAAGCCTTTACGTGCTCTCGCAACACTTTGTTAAACTTTAGGACCCGAGTATGTTCGATAGTCCCGGAAAGTTTGGCCTTGTGGTTAGCCTTGATATATACTCTGAGAGAGTGGAGAATGACCGAAGCATCCTTCCACCTCTCAAGGGCCAACTGCACCTTCGTATGTCCGTGTCTGCAGAGTTTATCATCCAGGAAACTATCTAGCTCCCGGGCAGGGATAATGGTGATCGAGGAGTCCACCGACTCCATGGTGCCAGAGGACTCCCCTCTGAGCCCCAACTCCCCAGGCTCCTCTTGGCTGGAGAATTCAAGACCCCCATCCTTCTCTGCGGGCGCCTCTCTCAGCCCTAGATTGGATCCCCTCCTCGGTGTTTCCACGAGGGGGTCCACTGTGCTCTCCACCTCCATCCCCGAGTCAGGATGTTCAGGGGCAGCTGGTGGCGACATGGCAGAGGCAGTGGTCTCCCGAGAGTCCTCGGGGGCCACAGAAGCACACAATGCCCTACTAGTACAAAATATTATTGACATCAAGCAGTTTCGGGATATTTTACCCAACGCCTCCGGAGACCAGGATGTAAGTCTTTGCAGGGGTGATACTGCTGTCCTCGATGGTGGACGCGTTTCGAAATGGACGTTAGTCCCTGAAGAAGAAACGTTCCGTTTCGAAACGCGTAGGACAAGCTTGTACTAGTGCTCTAGCCCCATACTGGCACCCTACTGCGCGATTTTGACTGTTGCTGAGCGGCGCCGAATCCCTGCGGTGACTTCACGATCCAGGAAGTGAGTCACAAGGAGGAGAGTGTTGGCGCACAGCTGATGTCTAAAACTGCCCTGCTGAAACACTGCAGGAATCAGCAGCTCCCAGCCTGCCTGTGCTCAGGGGAGCAAGATCAAGCAGAGGTTGTGCACACATTTCAATAGGACTCTGCACCATCGAGGACAGCAGTATCACCCCTGCAAAGACTTACATCCTGGTCTCCGGAGGCGTTGGGTAAAATATCCCGAAACTGCTTGATATTAATTTATTTGATGTACGCACATTACTCACCATTTATTATTCATGTCAATAATATTTTGTAATGCACTCCCAATAAAGTACCTGCCCAAAACTCCGCACTAAGAGGGTTCAGGTCAGACAACTCCCAGATGTAATCGGAAGTTCTCACCAAAACACCCTCCAAACCCCCACCCACGGGGGTCAGTCCTAGCCCATCTCCTTCCTCAGGTGACGCAAACCGAGGCTTTTTTTCCTTAGTTGCGTTATCCGAAGGCGGTACAACCGGAAGGGGATCCCGGTCGACCCCCGGGTCCCCAAAGACAGGTATCTTTTTTGTGTCCGGTGGGGTAAATTCACCGAAACACAAGTCTCCGGGGGATTCTCTCCAACCCAGAGGGGCGTTGGGAGGCTCCCCAACATCTATTTCTAGGGGTAAGGCCTCATGCTGTTTAGCACCTTGGCCTTCCACCCCAGAGATGTCGGGTACCTCCTCTTGCATTCCCTCCAGATCTTTGAGGGGGGGGGGGGCTGTTCATTTATGAGATCCAGCTCACACTGGTCAATCCCAACCAGTGGGCCGGATGGAGCCACCTCGTGCGGAACTGATGTTCCGTTCCCTTTAGGAGACATCCGCGGGTGAACGTAATCCGGTTCACCCACCTCGACCTCCTCAAACGCCCTCTTGTTTTTATTTTTAAATTTGCTCTTCCTGGGGATTGATTCCCCAGGAGAAGGTGCCGATGCCTCCCTAGCAGGAGCTTCCTCCTGCTCCCCCGCACCCCGTACGGTGCTTACAATGGGGGTAAGGTGTTCTTGGGGGGGGACAGCGACAACAGAGGGTGACTGTTGTGGGGTGGCTTTTACCTTCTCCCTCTGATCTTTAGGGAGAGGTTCAGATGTCACCGCCCGAGATGGGGCAGCGACATCTTCTGCGGTCCCAGGGGGGACCTGGGCCCTCGAGGGCTTTACCTTCTCCCTCTGTTCTTTTGGGAGAGGTGCAGATGTCACCGCCCGAGATGGGGCAGCGACATCTCCTACGGTCCCAGGGGGGACCTGGGCTATCAAGGGCCCCGCTGTGGTAGGCACAGTGGTACCGGGTGTCTTGGCAGAGGGAGGGGCGGGTGCAGGAGCTGAGGTGGGATTCCTGTTCCCTTTGGGGCAACTCCTACGAGTGTGCCCCAGTTCCTTGCACAAATAACACCTAACCCCCTCCGTGCCATAGAAAAAAATATATTGAATGCCATCGTAGGGCACCCTAAAGGAACCCTCCACAGATTCTGTGCTCCCCGGCAGCAGCAGTTGTACCTGCCGCCTAAATGAGAGCACATGCCTCAGCGCCCTATCCCTGCAGCCCAAAGGCAATTTTGTTATAGGAGACTTAATGTCTCCCAGGGTTTGCAGGTGCGGCCGCAAGAGGCTGTCTGGGATGAAGGGGGGCACATTTGAAAGGATGACCTTTGTGCCTAACCCCTCCATGGGTTCTATAGGGATGTAGATCCCCCCTACATTGATGCCTTTCTGCACCAGGGTGTGGGTGGCAGCCAGCGTACGGAGGAAGAAAATGCCCCTCCCATACATCTTGCTGGCCGCCACCACAGCAGAGGGACCCACAACGTCTGCCAGGTGACATTGGGCATCTCACCCCAAGCTTCCTGCTCACACCGGGCGTGGCCCCAGCATTGTTGTTGCTGAGGTTGACGCCTGCAGCTGTTATCTGCGCCCATGTTTGAACTGGGGCCGCAGGGGCCACGCTGCTAACAGGCGCTGGGGGAGGCGTGGCCAGGGCACTGGAAGGACCAGGCCTAGGGCTGTGACTAAGAGTGTTGCTCCTAGGGGCCACAGTTTTTGGTGTCCTGTATCCGGGTGTGGTCCCCGTTGCCACACTACTCCTACCTCCCTTAGGCATGATACTAATAAGCCATTTAGTCAGGGGTGGAGGTAGTGTTTAGAGAGAAAGGTGCAAAGAGGAACTGTCCTTTTAAGAACCAATTAACCTCTCTGCAAAGGGGGGAAAAAGACAGCTTTTAAAACCTGCTGTAGTTTTAAATCTTTTCCCCCTTATTAGTTACTCTCTCTCTGTTGTAATAGGCAACACCACAATTTTTAACAAGTCTTTAAAGAAGACACAGAGCTCTTAATTGCAGGTGAGAAAAGAGGAATCAGGCTTAAGAAATAAAGTGAAAATAGAAGTAAAACAACCAGGGGTGTGGGAGGGGAGAGGGGTTGAAAGCTACAGTACCAGCCAGCCAAAATGCAGCTTTTGCTGGGTTGAAAAAACACTGCAGTCCCTGGGTGAAAAACCAAAAACGGTTTTTAAACCCCAAAAACAACCTTTAAACCTCTACAAAACACACAGTCTCCCACAGTTTCACTCCAAAATATAACAATAGGAAATAAAGTGAAATTGGAAGTAAAACAGCCAGTTAAACAACCAGGGGTGGGGGAAGTTGAGAGGGGTTGAAAGCTGCAGTTTCCAGCCAGCCAAAGTGCAGCGTGTGCTGGGTTGAAAAACCACTGCAGTCCCTGGGTGAAAAACCAATAACGGTTTTTAAACCCCAAAAACAACCTTTAAACCTCTACAAAACACACAATCCCCCACAGTTTCACTCCAAAATAACACAAATGAAAAGAAGAATACAACCTGATTCCACAATGCCTGGGAGCTCTGTACATACACTTCTGAGGGAAGCAGCCTATTTTGATCTGGTTCAATACTGATTGGCCGGCGAAGCCGGCCAATTCAGTTAAACAGCAATTCTACTTGTTGCCAAGTAGAACAAAGAAAAACCAGTCAAACAAATATATAAGGGAATCAGCAAGTGCACTGTAAAAAGTGCACTTAAAAAAGAAGGGTTAACTCAGAAGACCCCATGATGGGGGATACCGAGCAGAGCACCCCGCCTAACGCCCACTGGGAGGCAAACTCCGAAACCGTCCCAGCGGACTCGGCGTACGTGAACTCTGCCCGAATACGGGAGTGCACCAGCGCCCGGAACACTGCCACGATGTTCGTTGGGACCCCCTTCTCCAAACGCTGTTTCCTGGTCTTGTAAATGGCTACCTTAGCCACTGCCAGGAGCAGGTTGAACAGGAGATCCCTAGGCTTATTGTCTCGGGACACTGGGCACCCAAAAATAAAATGATGAGGGGAAAAACCCAGCCAGAACTGCAGAAGAAGGCTCCTCAAGGTGGATAAGAGGGGCTGCAGTCTGGCGCAGCTCAGATAAATGTGGAATACGGACTCCCGCTCGCCACAGAAGGGACAGGCGGCGGGGGAGTCCGTGAAGTGTGCCAAATACTCTCCTGTGCTCAGTGCACCGTGGAGGACCCTCCAACTCAAATCCCCGGCGGGACGGGGAACCAAAGCTGAATAGAGCTCTCTCCACCGGGGTCTCTCGTCCTCGTTCCCAAAAAATACCCGCCTCCAGATGGTATCTGGGCGGGTGACAAGGGCGAGGTAGTGCACTATATGGAGCACCAGAGAATACAGGACTTTCCTCGGCATGCCGCGAAAACATGCCGGGGACATATCCCCCAACCTGCTGAGGTTTGGGGAGATAGGAGCCCGAGGGGGTTGCCTTGGTTTGGGTTCTACGCAAAGATTCGAAGAGCTGAAGTTGATAGGTTGACAAGGCTCTCCGGTCTGCAAAACCCCCTCGATGAAGGTGCGTGAGTCGGGGTGGATGGCATCTTTAATCTCCTGGATCAAACGACGAGGGACACGGGCAGTAAGCAGACCCATACGGGGCGCGAGCTCCTCCGCTCCTACCCAGTCTCGCCGCTCATAGTCCAGGAGATCTCCGACTCTGGTCACCTGCGCCAGGATTAGTCGGCGGCAAATAGAGGGTGAATCCAACATCCGAGCCCCCACTGCCGGATTATACAGCAGGGGCTCGGCGAGGATATCAACCCCCACCGCCTGTTTCTTCCTGGTCGCGGATACCAATTTCCAGGCCTTCAGTAAGTCCCGGTAGTATGCCGGCAGCACCGAGAGGTCTCTACCTAAACCCTCAGGCCTGATGATAAACAATTGCCGGTCATACCTCATATTGCGCAGCTGGCGAAAGAAACTGGTTGCCAGCTGGCACCACTGCGGAGACGGATCTGCGAATAAGTATCTCTGCAGGTACTGGAGGCGGAAAGTGTGTAACTGGGAGCGGACACACACCACTCCCTGTCCACCCTCCTCCAAAGGGAGACACGCAACTCCCGCAGAGACCCAATGCTTCCCCATCCAGAGGAAATCCATCAACCTCCTCTGGATCTTGTTGATAAATTCGGGGGTTGGACCCATGGCTATCAGCCGGTGCCAAAGCTGACTGGCCACCAGCTGGTTGATCACCAGGGTCCTTCCCCTAAGGGAAAGCATTCTCGACAGATACACCCATGACCCTAGACGAGCAATGACCCGTTCTTCAAGATCACTGAAGTTTTCTGGGGCCGGGTCCTCCGCAGCAGACAGGTAGACTCCCAGATACTTGAGAGTATCGCTCTCCCACGAGACATTCCAAAACGTGGGGGGCAAAGAGTCCACCTGTAAGGGACCCACCAATATGCCGGAGCACTTGGACCAGTTGATCCGAGCAGAAGAGGCCGCGGTGTAGACCTCTTGGCACGCTTGTGCCCGCTCTAGATCATCTAGGTCCTGGGCCACGAGGAGCACGTCATCGGCATAAGCCGACAGGACTACTCGCATGTCGGGTTCCCGCAGCACCAGCCCGGTGAGCCTCCTCCTCAGTAGGCAGAGGAAGGGCTCAATGGCCAGCGCGTACAGTTGCCCAGACAGGGGGCACCCTTGACGTACTCCCCGACCAAACACAAAAGGTGCCGTCAGGGACCAGTTGATCTTCACCAGACACTCTGCAGAGGCGTACAGCATCTGGAGAAAGCCCACAAATTGTGGGCCGAAGCCAAACGCCCGCAGGGTCTGCATAAGGTAACGGTGATCCACTCTGTCAAACGCCTTCTCCTGATCTAGGGACAGGAAGGCGAGTGATAGACCAGTCCTCTGCGCGTAATGCATCAGGTCCCGGACCAGAAAAATGTTGTCATGAATGCTCCGGCCCGGGACAGTATAGGATTGGTCGGGGTGAATCACCTCTGCCAGCACGGACTTGAGCCTCAGCGAAAGCGCTTTGGCTACGATCTTATAGTCCGTGCTGAGCAGTGAGACCGGTCGCCAATTAGAGATCTGACGGAGATCCCCCTTCTTCGGCAGCAAAGACAGTATTGCCCGCCGACATGAAAGTGGCATCTCACCGATCTCAAGGGCTTCGGCTAGGACCTCGGTGAAATCAGGTCCCAGCATCTCCCAGAAAAACCGGAAGAACTCCACAGTCAGCCCGTCTAGCCCCGGCGCTTTTCCGTGGGACATGAGACTGAGGGCTTCAGAGAGCTCGGCCAGAGTCAAAGGTAACTCAAGCGGCTCCCTTCCATCCTCACTGACCGTGGGAAGCCCCTCCCATAAGACCCTGCATTTATCTGGCTGGATGGACTCCGGAGAGAAAAGATCTACATAGAATCTCCGGGTTCTGTCCCGGATGCTCTCCGGGTCAGTCAGAGGGGTACCGTCCTCTGCCAACAGGCATGTGATATGTCTACGGTTTCCCCTCTTTTTCTCCAGCGCGTAGAAGAGGCGCGACCCGCGATCCATCTCTCGAAGGAAGTTGATGCGGGATCGCACATACGCCCCCCGAGGTCTCCGATCTTCCAAGTCCCGGAGAGTGCACTTCCTCTCCACGTACATACTCTGCAGGTATTGGTCTCCTGCCACAGACAGCCGCTTCTCGAGATCGAGCACCTCCTCCCTGAGGGCCTCGATCTCAGCATCACACCGCCCGCTGGCACCCTTCGTGTACTCCTGACACACGAGGCGCAGATGAACCTTGCCCACGTCCCACCACTGCTCTAACGTGGCAAAGTCTGACCTGCAACCTCTCCAGGCCATCCAAAAGTCTCGGACCGTCGTCGCAAACCCCTTGTCCTCCAACAACGTATTGTTGAAGTGCCAATATGCGGCCGAGGGTGCTGCAGGTAGCAGCGTCACCGTCACAGACGCACAATTGTGGTCCGAAAACGGTGCCAGCCTAATGGCACTGGACTGGGCTCGCGACAGGCTGTGGCTGGAAATATACAGCCTGTCGATCCGGGACCAGGACATCCGTTCACCCCTAAACACCCTAACATGGGTGAACTCAGTGGATGCCTCAGGATATTGTTCTCGCCAGACGTCTACCAAGGAGTAGCGGGTGATGACCTCCCGCAAGGCCGACGCAGAACACGGGTGTGGCTCCGGACCATTCCGATCTTTCCGAGCCTCGAGGGTACAGTTAAAATCACCCCCGAGCACCACGTATTCGTCTGCGTCGACTGTCTCTAGGTATTCAGACATTCTGACGAAGAACTGCCTTCTCAGGGGTCCGTTAGCAGGAGCATACACGTTCAGGAAATTAAACGTGTAGTCCTCGTGTCGGACCCTGATATGCAACAGGCGACCTGGAACAACAGCTTTGGCAAGCAGCAGCTCAGGTTGAAAGGATTCAGAGAACAGGGTCACCACCCCACAAGATGTCGAAGTGAGGTGGCTGAAAAAGACCTTGCCTCGCCACTCCAGATGCCAGCTGGCTTCAGCCTCTGGAGTGGTATGGGTTTCCTGCAGGAAACTCACAGAATACTTTCCCTTTTGTAAAAAAGAGAGTACCTGGAACCTGCGAAACCCGTCCTTACATCCATTTACGTTTAGCGTACCGATGCTCAAAGCCATTGGTAATCAAGAGTCTTGCTTCCCATAGGCGCTCAGGGTACTACACCCCGAGAAGCCTTTACGTGCTCTCGCAACACTTTGTTAAACTTTAGGACCCGAGTATGTTCGATAGTCCCGGAAAGTTTGGCCTTGTGGTTAGCCTTGATATATACTCTGAGAGAGTGGAGAATGACCGAAGCATCCTTCCACCTCTCAAGGGCCAACTGCACCTTCGTATGTCCGTGTCTGCAGAGTTTATCAACCAGGAAACTATCTAGCTCCCGGGCAGGGATAATGGTGATCGAGGAGTCCACCGACTCCATGGTGCCAGAGGACTCCCCTCTGAGCCCCAACTCCCCAGGCTCCTCTTGGCTGGAGAATTCAAGACCCCCATCCTTCTCTGCGGGCGCCTCTCTCAGCCCTAGATTGGATCCCCTCCTCGGTGTTTCCACGAGGGGGTCCACTGTGCTCTCCACCTCCATCCCCGAGTCAGGATGTTCAGGGGCAGCTGGTGGCGACATGGCAGAGGCAGTGGTCTCCCGAGAGTCCTCGGGGGCCACAGAAGCACACAATGCCCTACTAGTACAAAATATTATTGACATCAAGCAGTTTCGGGATATTTTACCCAACGCCTCCGGAGACCAGGATGTAAGTCTTTGCAGGGGTGATACTGCTGTCCTCGATGGTGGACGCGTTTCGAAACGGACGTTAGTCCCTGAAGAAGAAACGTTCCGTTTCGAAACGCGTAGGACAAGCTTGTACTAGTGCTCTAGCCCCATACTGGCACCCTACTGCGCGATTTTGACTGTTGCTGAGCGGCGCCGAATCCCTGCGGTGACTTCACGATCCAGGAAGTGATTCACACGGAGGAGAGTGTTGGCGCACAGCTGATGTCTAAAACTGCCCTGCTGAAACACTGCAGGAATCAGCAGCTCCCAGCCTGCCTGTGCTCAGGGGAGCAAGATCAAGCAGAGGTTGTGCACACATTTCAATAGGACCCTGCACCATCGAGGACAGCAGTATCACCCCTGCAAAGACTTACATCCTGGTCTCCGGAGGCGTTGGGTAAAATATCCCGAAACTGCTTGATATTAATTTATTTGATGTACGCACATTACTCACCATTTATTATTCATGTCAATAATATTTTGTAATGCACTCCCAATAAAGTACCTGCCCAAAACTCCGCACTAAGAGGGTTCAGGTCAGACAACTCCCAGATGTAATCGGAAGTTCTCACCAAAACACCCTCCAAACCCCCACCCACGGGGGTCAGTCCTAGCCCATCTCCTTCCTCAGGTGACGCAAACCGAGGCTTTTTTTCCTTAGTTGCGTTATCCGAAGGCGGTACAACCGGAAGGGGATCCCGGTCGACCCCCGGGTCCCCAAAGACAGGTATCTTTTTTGTGTCCGGTGGGGTAAATTCACCGAAACACAAGTCTCCGGGGGATTCTCTCCAACCCAGAGGGGCGTTGGGAGGCTCCCCAACATCTATTTCTAGGGGTAAGGCCTCATGCTGTTTAGCACCTTGGCCTTCCACCCCAGAGATGTCGGGTACCTCCTCTTGCATTCCCTCCAGATCTTTGAGGGGGGGGGGGCTGTTCATTTATGAGATCCAGCTCACACTGGTCAATCCCAACCAGTGGGCCGGATGGAGCCACCTCGTGCGGAACTGATGTTCCGTTCCCTTTAGGAGACATCCGCGGGTGAACGTAATCCGGTTCACCCACCTCGACCTCCTCAAACGCCCTCTTGTTTTTATTTTTAAATTTGCTCTTCCTGGGGATTGATTCCCCAGGAGAGGGTGCCGATGCCTCCCTAGCAGGAGCTTCCTCCTGCTCCCCCGCACCCCGTACGGTGCTTACAATGGGGGTAAGGTGTTCTTGGGGGGGGACAGCGACAACAGAGGGTGACTGTTGTGGGGTGGCTTTTACCTTCTCCCTCTGATCTTTAGGGAGAGGTTCAGATGTCACCGCCCGAGATGGGGCAGCGACATCTTCTGCGGTCCCAGGGGGGACCTGGGCCCTCGAGGGCTTTACCTTCTCCCTCTGTTCTTTTGGGAGAGGTGCAGATGTCACCGCCCGAGATGGGGCAGCGACATCTCCTACGGTCCCAGGGGGGACCTGGGCTATCAAGGGCCCCGCTGTGGTAGGCACAGTGGTACCGGGTGTCTTGGCAGAGGGAGGGGCGGGTGCAGGAGCTGAGGTGGGATTCCTGTTCCCTTTGGGGCAACTCCTACGAGTGTGCCCCAGTTCCTTGCACAGATAACACCTAACCCCCTCCGTGCCATAGAAAAAAATATATTGAATGCCATCGTAGGGCACCCTAAAGGAACCCTCCACAGATTCTGTGCTCCCCGGCAGCAGCAGTTGTACCTGCCGCCTAAATGAGAGCACATGCCTCAGCGCCCTATCCCTGCAGCCCAAAGGCAATTTTGTTATAGGAGACTTAATGTCTCCCAGGGTTTGCAGGTGCGGCCGCAAGAGGCTGTCTGGGATGAAGGGGGGCACATTTGAAAGGATGACCTTTGTGCCTAACCCCTCCATGGGTTCTATAGGGATGTAGATCCCCCCTACATTGATGCCTTTCTGCACCAGGGTGTGGGTGGCAGCCAGCGTACGGAGGAAGAAAATGCCCCTCCCATACATCTTGCTGGCCGCCACCACAGCAGAGGGACCCACAACGTCTGCCAGGTGACATTGGGCATCTCACCCCAAGCTTCCTGCTCACACCGGGCGTGGCCCCAGCATTGTTGTTGCTGAGGTTGACGCCTGCAGCTGTTATCTGCGCCCATGTTTGAACTGGGGCCGCAGGGGCCACGCTGCTAACAGGCGCTGGGGGAGGCGTGGCCAGGGCACTGGAAGGACCAGGCCTAGGGCTGTGACTAAGAGTGTTGCTCCTAGGGGCCACAGTTTTTGGTGTCCTGTATCCGGGTGTGGTCCCCGTTGCCACACTACTCCTACCTCCCTTAGGCATGATACTAATAAGCCTTTTAGTCAGGGGTGGAGGTAGTGTTTAGAGAGAAAGGTGCAAAGAGGAACTGTCCTTTTAAGAACCAATTAACCTCTCTGCAAAGGGGGGGAAAAAGACAGCTTTTAAAACCTGCTGTAGTTTTAAATCTTTTCCCCCTTATTAGTTACTCTCTCTCTGTTGTAATAGGCAACACCACAATTTTTAACAAGTCTTTAAAGAAGACACAGAGCTCTTAATTGCAGGTGAGAAAAGAGGAATCAGGCTTAAGAAATAAAGTGAAAATAGAAGTAAAACAACCAGGGGTGTGGGAGGGGAGAGGGGTTGAAAGCTACAGTACCAGCCAGCCAAAATGCAGCTTTTGCTGGGTTGAAAAAACACTGCAGTCCCTGGGTGAAAAACCAAAAACGTTTTTTAAACCCCAAAAACAACCTTTAAACCTCTACAAAACACACAGCCCCCCACAGTTTCACTCCAAAATATAACAATAGGAAATAAAGTGAAATTGGAAGTAAAACAGCCAGTTAAACAACCAGGGGTGGGGGAAGTTGAGAGGGGTTGAAAGCTGCAGTTTCCAGCCAGCCAAAGTGCAGCGTGTGCTGGGTTGAAAAACCACTGCAGTCCCTGGGTGAAAAACCAATAACGGTTTTTAAACCCCAAAAACAACCTTTAAACCTCTACAAAACACACAATCCCCCACAGTTTCACTCCAAAATAACACAAATGAAAAGAAGAATACAACCTGATTCCACAATGCCTGGGAGCTCTGTACATACACTTCTGAGGGAAGCAGCCTATTTTGATCTGGTTCAATACTGATTGGCCGGCGAAGCCGGCCAATTCAGTTAAACAGCAATTCTACTTGTTGCCAAGTAGAACAAAGAAAAACCAGTCAAACAAATATATAAGGGAATCAGCAAGTGCACTGTAAAAAATGCACTTAAAAAAGAAGGGTTAACTCAGAAGACCCCATGATGGGGGATACCGAGCAGAGCACCCCGCCTAACGCCCACTGGGAGGCAAACTCCGAAACCGTCCCAGCGGACTCGGCGTACGTGAACTCTGCCCGAATACGGGAGTGCACCAGTGCCCGGAACACTGCCACGATGTTCGTTGGGACCCCCCTCTCCAAACGCTGCTTCCTGGTCTTGTAAATGGCTACCTTAGCCACTGCCAGGAGCAGGTTGACTAGGAGATCCCTAGGCTTATTGTCTCGGGACACTGGGCACCCAAAAATAAAATGATGAGGGGAAAAACCCAGCCAGAACTGCAGAAGAAGGCTCCTCAAGGTGGATAAGAGGGGCTGCAGTCTGGCGCAGCTCAGATAAATGTGGAATACGGACTCCCGCTCGCCACAGAAGGGACAGGCGGCGGGGGAGTCCGTGAAGTGTGCCAAATACTCTCCTGTGCTCAGTGCACCGTGGAGGACCCTCCAACTCAAATCCCCGGCAGGACGGGGAACCAAAGCTGAATAGAGCTCTCTCCACCGGGGTCTCTCGTCCTCGTTCCCAAAAAATACCCGCCTCCAGATGGTATCTGGGCGGGTGACAAGGGCGAGGTAGTGCACTATATGGAGCACCAGAGAATACAGGACTTTCCTCGGCATGCCGCGAAAACATGCCGGGGACATATCCCCCAACCTGCTGAGGTTTGGGGAGATAGGAACTCGAGGGGGTTGCCTTGGTTTGGGTTCTACGCAAAGATTCGGAGAGCTGAAGTTGATAGGTTGACAAGGCTCTCCGGTCTGCAAAACCCCCTCGATGAAGGTGCGTGAGTCGGGGTGGATGGCATCTTTAATCTCCTGGATCAAACGACGAGGGACGCGGGCAGTAAACAGACCCATACGGGGCGCGAGCTCCTCTGCTCCTACCCAGTCTCGCCGCTCATAGTCCAGGAGATCCCCGACTCTGGTCACCTGTGCCAGGATTAGCCGGCGGAAAATAGAGGGTGAATCCAACATCCGAGCCCCCACTGCCGGATTATACAGCAGGGGCTCAGCGAGGAAATCAACCCCTGCCGCCCGTTCCTTCCTGGTCGCGGAGACCAGTTTCCAGGCCTTCAGTAAGTCCCGGTAGTATGCCGGCAGCACCGAGAGGTCTCTACCTAAACCCTCAGGCCTGATGATAAACAGTTGCCGGTCATACCTCATATTGCGCAGCTGGCGAAAGAAAAAGGTCGCCAGCTGGCACCACTGCGGAGACGGATCTGCGAATAGGTATCTCTGCAGGTACTGGAGGCGGAAAGTGTGTAACTGGGAGCGGACACACACAACTCCCTGTCCACCCTCCTCCAAAGGGAGACACGCAACTCCCGCAGAGACCCAATGCTTCCCCATCCAGAGGAAATCCATCAACCTCCTCTGGATCTTGTTGATAAATTCGGGGGTTGGACCCATGGCTATCAGCCGGTGCCAAAGCTGACTGGCCACCAGCTGATTAATCACCAGGGTCCTTCCCCTAAGGGAAAGCGTTCTCGACAGATACACCCATGACCCCAGACGAGCAATGACCCATTCTTCAAGATTACTGAAGTTTTCTGGGGCCGGGTCCTCCGCAGCAGACAGGTAGACTCCCAGATACTTGAGAGTATCGCTCTCCCACGAGACATTCCGAAACGTGGGGGGCAAAGAGTCCACCTGTAAGGGACCCACCAATATGCCGGAGCACTTGGACCAGTTCATCCGAGCAGAAGAGGCCGCGGTGTAGACCTCTTGGCACGCTTGTGCCCGCTCTAGATCATCTAGGTCCTGGGCCACGAGGAGCACGTCATCGGCATAAGCCGACAGGACTACTCGCATGTCGGGCTCCCGCAGCACCAGCCCGGTGAGCCTCCTCCTCAGTAGGCAGAGGAAGGGCTCAATGGCCAGCGCGTACAGTTGCCCAGACAGGGGGCACCCTTGACGTACTCCCCGACCAAACACAAAAGGTGCCGTCAGGGACCAGTTGATCTTCACCAGACACTCTGCAGAGGCGTACAGCATCTGGAGAAAGCCCACAAATTGTGGGCCGAAGCCAAACGCCCGCAGGGTCTCCATAAGGTAACGGTGATCCACTCTGTCAAACGCCTTCTCCTGATCTAGGGACAGGAAGGCGAGTGACAGACCAGTCCTCTGCGCGTAGTGCATCAGGTCCCGGACCAGAAAAATGTTGTCATGAATGCTCCGGCCTGGGACAGTATAGGACTGGTCGGGGTGAATCACCTCTGCCAGCACGGACTTGAGCCTCAGCGAAAGCGCTTTGGCTACGATCTTATAGTCCGTGCTGAGCAGTGAGACCGGTCGCCAATTAGAGATCTGACGGAGATCCCCCTTCTTCGGCAGCAAAGACAGTATTGCCCGCCGACATGAAAGTGGCATCTCACCGATCTCAAGGGCTTCGGCTAGGACCTCGGTGAAATCAGGTCCCAGCATCTCCCAGAAAAACCGGAAGAACTCCACAGTCAGCCCGTCTAGCCCCGGCGCTTTTCCGTGGGACATGAGACTGAGGGCTTCAGAGAGCTCGGCCAGAGTCAAAGGTAACTCAAGCGGCTCCCTTCCATCCTCACTGACCGTGGGAAGCCCCTCCCATAAGACCCTGCATTTATCTGGCTGGATGGACTCCGGAGAGAAAAGATCTACATAGAATCTCCGGGTTCTGTCCCGGATGCTCTCCGGGTCAGTCAGAGGGGTACCGTCCTCTGCCAACAGGCATGTGATATGTCTACGGTTTCCCCTCTTTTTCTCCAGCGCGTAGAAGAGGCGCGACCCGCGATCCATCTCTCGAAGGAAGTTGATGCGGGATCGCACATACGCCCCCCGAGGTCTCCGATCTTCCAAGTCCCGGAGAGTGCACTTCCTCTCCACGTACATACTCTGCAGGTATTGGTCTCCTGCCACAGACAGCCGCTTCTCGAGATCGAGCACCTCCTCCCTGAGGGCCTCGATCTCAGCATCACGCCGCCCGCTGGCACCCTTCGTGTACTCCTGACACACGAGGCGCAGATGAACCTTGCCCACGTCCCACCACTGCTCTAACGTGGCAAAGTCTGACCTGCAACCTCTCCAGGCCATCCAAAAGTCTCGGACCGTCGTCGCAAACCCCTTGTCCTCCAACAACGTATTGTTGAAGTGCCAATATGCGGCCGAGGGTGCTGCAGGTAGCAGCGTCACCGTCACAGACGCACAATTGTGGTCCGAAAACGGTGCCAGCCTAATGGCACTGGACTGGGCTCGCGACAGGCTGTGGCTGGAAATATACAGCCTGTCGATCCGGGACCAGGACATCCGTTCACCCCTAAACACCCTAACATGGGTGAACTCAGTGGATGCCTCAGGATGTTGTTCTCGCCAGACGTCTACCAAGGAGTAGCGGGTGATGACCTCCCGCAAGGCCGACGCAGAACACGGGTGTGGCTCCGGACCATTCCGATCTTTCCGAGCCTCGAGGGTACAGTTAAAATCACCCCCGAGCACCACGTATTCGTCTGCGTCGACTGTCTCTAGGTATTCAGACATTCTGACGAAGAACTGCCTTCTCAGGGGTCCGTTGGCAGGAGCATACACGTTCAGGAAATTAAACGTGTAGTCCTCGTGTCGGACCCTGATATGCAACAGGCGACCTGGAACAACAGCTTTGGCAAGCAGCAGCTCAGGTTGAAAGGATTCAGAGAACAGGGTCACCACCCCACAAGATGTCGAAGTGAGGTGGCTGAAAAAGACCTTGCCTCGCCACTCCAGATGCCAGCTGGCTTCAGCCTCTGGAGTGGTATGGGTTTCCTGCAGGAAACTCACAGAATACTTTCCCTTTTGTAAAAAAGAGAGTACCTGGAACCTGCGAAACCCGTCCTTACATCCATTTACGTTTAGCGTACCGATGCTCAAAGCCATTGGTAATCAAGAGTCTTGCTTCCCAGAGGCGCTCAGGGTACTACACCCCGAGAAGCCTTTACGTGCTCTCGCAACACTTTGTTAAACTTTAGGACCCGAGTATGTTCGATAGTCCCGGAAAGTTTGGCCTTGTGGTTAGCCTTGATATATACTCTGAGAGAGTGGAGAATGACCGAAGCATCCTTCCACCTCTCAAGGGCCAACTGCACCTTCGTATGTCCGTGTCTGCAGAGTTTATCATCCAGGAAACTATCTAGCTCCCGGGCAGGGATAATGGTGATCGAGGAGTCCACCGACTCCATGGTGCCAGAGGACTCCCCTCTGAGCCCCAACTCCCCAGGCTCCTCTTGGCTGGAGAATTCAAGACCCCCATCCTTCTCTGCGGGCGCCTCTCTCAGCCCTAGATTGGATCCCCTCCTCGGTGTTTCCACGAGGGGGTCCACTGTGCTCTCCACCTCCATCCCCGAGTCAGGATGTTCAGGGGCAGCTGGTGGCGACATGGCAGAGGCAGTGGTCTCCCGAGAGTCCTCGGGGGCCACAGAAGCACACAATGCCCTACTAGTACAAAATATTATTGACATCAAGCAGTTTCGGGATATTTTACCCAACGCCTCCGGAGACCAGGATGTAAGTCTTTGCAGGGGTGATACTGCTGTCCTCGATGGTGGACGCGTTTCGAAACGGACGTTAGTCCCTGAAGAAGAAACGTTCCGTTTCGAAACGCGTAGGACAAGCTTGTACTAGTGCTCTAGCCCCATACTGGCACCCTACTGCGCGATTTTGACTGTTGCTGAGCGGCGCCGAATCCCTGCGGTGACTTCACGATCCAGGAAGTGATTCACACGGAGGAGAGTGTTGGCGCACAGCTGATGTCTAAAACTGCCCTGCTGAAACACTGCAGGAATCAGCAGCTCCCAGCCTGCCTGTGCTCAGGGGAGCAAGATCAAGCAGAGGTTGTGCACACATTTCAATAGGACCCTGCACCATCGAGGACAGCAGTATCACCCCTGCAAAGACTTACATCCTGGTCTCCGGAGGCGTTGGGTAAAATATCCCGAAACTGCTTGATATTAATTTATTTGATGTACGCACATTACTCACCATTTATTATTCATGTCAATAATATTTTGTAATGCACTCCCAATAAAGTACCTGCCCAAAACTCCGCACTAAGAGGGTTCAGGTCAGACAACTCCCAGATGTAATCGGAAGTTCTCACCAAAACACCCTCCAAACCCCCACCCACGGGGGTCAGTCCTAGCCCATCTCCTTCCTCAGGTGACGCAAACCGAGGCTTTTTTTCCTTAGTTGCGTTATCCGAAGGCGGTACAACCGGAAGGGGATCCCGGTCGACCCCCGGGTCCCCAAAGACAGGTATCTTTTTTGTGTCCGGTGGGGTAAATTCACCGAAACACAAGTCTCCGGGGGATTCTCTCCAACCCAGAGGGGCGTTGGGAGGCTCCCCAACATCTATTTCTAGGGGTAAGGCCTCATGCTGTTTAGCACCTTGGCCTTCCACCCCAGAGATGTCGGGTACCTCCTCTTGCATTCCCTCCAGATCTTTGAGGGGGGGGGGGCTGTTCATTTATGAGATCCAGCTCACACTGGTCAATCCCAACCAGTGGGCCGGATGGAGCCACCTCGTGCGGAACTGATGTTCCGTTCCCTTTAGGAGACATCCGCGGGTGAACGTAATCCGGTTCACCCACCTCGACCTCCTCAAACGCCCTCTTGTTTTTATTTTTAAATTTGCTCTTCCTGGGGATTGATTCCCCAGGAGAGGGTGCCGATGCCTCCCTAGCAGGAGCTTCCTCCTGCTCCCCCGCACCCCGTACGGTGCTTACAATGGGGGTAAGGTGTTCTTGGGGGGGGACAGCGACAACAGAGGGTGACTGTTGTGGGGTGGCTTTTACCTTCTCCCTCTGATCTTTAGGGAGAGGTTCAGATATCACCGCCCGAGATGGGGCAGCGACATCTTCTGCGGTCCCAGGGGGGACCTGGGCCCTCGAGGGCTTTACCTTCTCCCTCTGTTCTTTTGGGAGAGGTGCAGATGTCACCGCCCGAGATGGGGCAGCGACATCTCCTACGGTCCCAGGGGGGACCTGGGCTATCAAGGGCCCCGCTGTGGTAGGCACAGTGGTACCGGGTGTCTTGGCAGAGGGAGGGGCGGGTGCAGGAGCTGAGGTGGGATTCCTGTTCCCTTTGGGGCAACTCCTACGAGTGTGCCCCAGTTCCTTGCACAGATAACACCTAACCCCCTCCGTGCCATAGAAAAAAATATATTGAATGCCATCGTAGGGCACCCTAAAGGAACCCTCCACAGATTCTGTGCTCCCCGGCAGCAGCAGTTGTACCTGCCGCCTAAATGAGAGCACATGCCTCAGCGCCCTATCCCTGCAGCCCAAAGGCAATTTTGTTATAGGAGACTTAATGTCTCCCAGGGTTTGCAGGTGCGGCCGCAAGAGGCTGTCTGGGATGAAGGGGGGCACATTTGAAAGGATGACCTTTGTGCCTAACCCCTCCATGGGTTCTATAGGGATGTAGATCCCCCCTACATTGATGCCTTTCTGCACCAGGGTGTGGGTGGCAGCCAGCGTACGGAGGAAGAAAATGCCCCTCCCATACATCTTGCTGGCCGCCACCACAGCAGAGGGACCCACAACGTCTGCCAGGTGACATTGGGCATCTCACCCCAAGCTTCCTGCTCACACCGGGCGTGGCCCCAGCATTGTTGTTGCTGAGGTTGATGCCTGCAGCTGTTATCTGCGCCCATGTTTGAACTGGGGCCGCAGGGGCCACGCTGCTAACAGGCGCTGGGGGAGGCGTGGCCAGGGCACTGGAAGGACCAGGCCTAGGGCTGTGACTAAGAGTGTTGCTCCTAGGGGCCACAGTTTTTGGTGTCCTGTATCCGGGTGTGGTCCCCGTTGCCACACTACTCCTACCTCCCTTAGGCATGATACTAATAAGCCTTTTAGTCAGGGGTGGAGGTAGTGTTTAGAGAGAAAGGTGCAAAGAGGAACTGTCCTTTTAAGAACCAATTAACCTCTCTGCAAAGGGGGGAAAAAAGACAGCTTTTAAAACCTGCTGTAGTTTTAAATCTTTTCCCCCTTATTAGTTACTCTCTCTCTGTTGTAATAGGCAACACCACAATTTTTAACAAGTCTTTAAAGAAGACACAGAGCTCTTAATTGCAGGTGAGAAAAGAGGAATCAGGCTTAAGAAATAAAGTGAAAATAGAAGTAAAACAACCAGGGGTGTGGGAGGGGAGAGGGGTTGAAAGCTACAGTACCAGCCAGCCAAAATGCAGCTTTTGCTGGGTTGAAAAAACACTGCAGTCCCTGGGTGAAAAACCAAAAACGTTTTTTAAACCCCAAAAACAACCTTTAAACCTCTACAAAACACACAGTCCCCCACAGTTTCACTCCAAAATATAACAATAGGAAATAAAGTGAAATTGGAAGTAAAACAGCCAGTTAAACAACCAGGGGTGGGGGAAGTTGAGAGGGGTTGAAAGCTGCAGTTTCCAGCCAGCCAAAGTGCAGCGTGTGCTGGGTTGAAAAACCACTGCAGTCCCTGGGTGAAAAACCAATAACGGTTTTTAAACCCCAAAAACAACCTTTAAACCTCTACAAAACACACAATCCCCCACAGTTTCACTCCAAAATAACACAAATGAAAAGAAGAATACAACCTGATTCCACAATGCCTGGGAGCTCTGTACATACACTTCTGAGGGAAGCAGCCTATTTTGATCTGGTTCGCCGGCCAATTCAGTTAAACAGCAATTCTACTTGTTGCCAAGTAGAACAAAGAAAAACCAGTCAAACAAATATATAAGGGAATCAGCAAGTGCACTGTAAAAAGTGCACTTAAAAAAGAAGGGTTAACTCAGAAGACCCCATGATGGGGGATACCGAGCAGAGCACCCCGCCTAACGCCCACTGGGAGGCAAACTCCGAAACCGTCCCAGCGGACTCGGCGTACGTGAACTCTGCCCGAATACGGGAGTGCACCAGCGCCCGGAACACTGCCACGATGTTCGTTGGGACCCCCTTCTCCAAACGCTGTTTCCTGGTCTTGTAAATGGCTACCTTAGCCACTGCCAGGAGCAGGTTGAACAGGAGATCCCTAGGCTTATTGTCTCGGGACACTGGGCACCCAAAAATAAAATGATGAGGGGAAAAACCCAGCCAGAACTGCAGAAGAAGGCTCCTCAAGGTGGATAAGAGGGGCTGCAGTCTGGCGCAGCTCAGATAAATGTGGAATACGGACTCCCGCTCGCCACAGAAGGGACAGGCGGCGGGGGAGTCCGTGAAGTGTGCCAAATACTCTCCTGTGCTCAGTGCACCGTGGAGGACCCTCCAACTCAAATCCCCGGCGGGACGGGGAACCAAAGCTGAATAGAGCTCTCTCCACCGGGGTCTCTCGTCCTCGTTCCCAAAAAATACCCGCCTCCAGATGGTATCTGGGCGGGTGACAAGGGCGAGGTAGTGCACTATATGGAGCACCAGAGAATACAGGACTTTCCTCGGCATGCCGCGAAAACATGCCGGGGACATCCCCCAACCTGCTGAGGTTTGGGGACATAGGAGCCCGAGGGGGTTGCCTTGGTTTGGGTTCTACGCAAAGATTCGGAGAGCTGAAGTTGATAGGTTGACAAGGCTCTCCGGTCTGCAAAACCCCCTCGATGAAGGTGCGTGAGTCGGGGTGGATGGCATCTTTAATCTCCTGGATCAAACGACGAGGGACACGGGCAGTAAGCAGACCCATACGGGGCGCGAGCTCCTCCGCTCCTACCCAGTCTCGCCGCTCATAGTCCAGGAGATCTCCGACTCTGGTCACCTGCGCCAGGATTAGTCGGCGGCAAATAGAGGGTGAATCCAACATCCGAGCCCCCACTGCCGGATTATACAGCAGGGGCTCGGCGAGGATATCAACCCCCACCGCCTGTTTCTTCCTGGTCGCGGATACCAATTTCCAGGCCTTCAGTAAGTCCCGGTAGTATGCCGGCAGCACCGAGAGGTCTCTACCTAAACCCTCAGGCCTGATGATAAACAATTGCCGGTCATACCTCATATTGCGCAGCTGGCGAAAGAAACTGGTTGCCAGCTGGCACCACTGCGGAGACGGATCTGCGAATAAGTATCTCTGCAGGTACTGGAGGCGGAAAGTGTGTAACTGGGAGCGGACACACACCACTCCCTGTCCACCCTCCTCCAAAGGGAGACACGCAACTCCCGCAGAGACCCAATGCTTCCCCATCCAGAGGAAATCCATCAACCTCCTCTGGATCTTGTTGATAAATTCGGGGGTTGGACCCATGGCTATCAGCCGGTGCCAAAGCTGACTGGCCACCAGCTGGTTGATCACCAGGGTCCTTCCCCTAAGGGAAAGCATTCTCGACAGATACACCCATGACCCTAGACGAGCAATGACCCGTTCTTCAAGATCACTGAAGTTTTCTGGGGCCGGGTCCTCCGCAGCAGACAGGTAGACTCCCAGATACTTGAGAGTATCGCTCTCCCACGAGACATTCCAAAACGTGGGGGGCAAAGAGTCCACCTGTAAGGGACCCACCAATATGCCGGAGCACTTGGACCAGTTGATCCGAGCAGAAGAGGCCGCGGTGTAGACCTCTTGGCACGCTTGTGCCCGCTCTAGATCATCTAGGTCCTGGGCCACGAGGAGCACGTCATCGGCATAAGCCGACAGGACTACTCGCATGTCGGGTTCCCGCAGCACCAGCCCGGTGAGCCTCCTCCTCAGTAGGCAGAGGAAGGGCTCAATGGCCAGCGCGTACAGTTGCCCAGACAGGGGGCACCCTTGACGTACTCCCCGACCAAACACAAAAGGTGCCGTCAGGGACCAGTTGATCTTCACCAGACACTCTGCAGAGGCGTACAGCATCTGGAGAAAGCCCACAAATTGTGGGCCGAAGCCAAACGCCCGCAGGGTCTGCATAAGGTAACGGTGATCCACTCTGTCAAACGCCTTCTCCTGATCTAGGGACAGGAAGGCGAGTGATAGACCAGTCCTCTGCGCGTAATGCATCAGGTCCCGGACCAGAAAAATGTTGTCATGAATGCTCCGGCCCGGGACAGTATAGGATTGGTCGGGGTGAATCACCTCTGCCAGCACGGACTTGAGCCTCAGCGAAAGCGCTTTGGCTACGATCTTATAGTCCGTGCTGAGCAGTGAGACCGGTCGCCAATTAGAGATCTGACGGAGATCCCCCTTCTTCGGCAGCAAAGACAGTATTGCCCGCCGACATGAAAGTGGCATCTCACCGATCTCAAGGGCTTCGGCTAGGACCTCGGTGAAATCAGGTCCCAGCATCTCCCAGAAAAACCGGAAGAACTCCACAGTCAGCCCGTCTAGCCCCGGCGCTTTTCCGTGGGACATGAGACTGAGGGCTTCAGAGAGCTCGGCCAGAGTCAAAGGTAACTCAAGCGGCTCCCTTCCATCCTCACTGACCGTGGGAAGCCCCTCCCATAAGACCCTGCATTTATCTGGCTGGATGGACTCCGGAGAGAAAAGATCTACATAGAATCTCCGGGTTCTGTCCCGGATGCTCTCCGGGTCAGTCAGAGGGGTACCGTCCTCTGCCAACAGGCATGTGATATGTCTACGGTTTCCCCTCTTTTTCTCCAGCGCGTAGAAGAGGCGCGACCCGCGATCCATCTCTCGAAGGAAGTTGATGCGGGATCGCACATACGCCCCCCGAGCTCTCCGATCTTCCAAGTCCCGGAGAGTGCACTTCCTCTCCACGTACATACTCTGCAGGTATTGGTCTCCTGCCACAGACAGCCGCTTCTCGAGATCGAGCACCTCCTCCCTGAGGGCCTCGATCTCAGCATCACGCCGCCCGCTGGCACCCTTCGTGTACTCCTGACACACGAGGCGCAGATGAACCTTGCCCACGTCCCACCACTGCTCTAACGTGGCAAAGTCTGACCTGCAACCTCTCCAGGCCATCCAAAAGTCTCGGACCGTCGTCGCAAACCCCTTGTCCTCCAACAACGTATTGTTGAAGTGCCAATATGCGGCCGAGGGTGCTGCAGGTAGCAGCGTCACCGTCACAGACGCACAATTGTGGTCCGAAAACGGTGCCAGCCTAATGGCACTGGACTGGGCTCGCGACAGGCTGTGGCTGGAAATATACAGCCTGTCGATCCGGGACCAGGACATCCGTTCACCCCTAAACACCCTAACATGGGTGAACTCAGTGGATGCCTCAGGATATTGTTCTCGCCAGACGTCTACCAAGGAGTAGCGGGTGATGACCTCCCGCAAGGCCGACGCAGAACACGGGTGTGGCTCCGGACCATTCCGATCTTTCCGAGCCTCGAGGGTACAGTTAAAATCACCCCCGAGCACCACGTATTCGTCTGCGTCGACTGTCTCTAGGTATTCAGACATTCTGACGAAGAACTGCCTTCTCAGGGGTCCGTTGGCAGGAGCATACACGTTCAGGAAATTAAACGTGTAGTCCTCGTGTCGGACCCTGATATGCAACAGGCGACCTGGAACAACAGCTTTGGCAAGCAGCAGCTCAGGTTGAAAGGATTCAGAGAACAGGGTCACCACCCCACAAGATGTCGAAGTGAGGTGGCTGAAAAAGACCTTGCCTCGCCACTCCAGATGCCAGCTGGCTTCAGCCTCTGGAGTGGTATGGGTTTCCTGCAGGAAACTCACAGAATACTTTCCCTTTTGTAAAAAAGAGAGTACCTGGAACCTGCGAAACCCGTCCTTACATCCATTTACGTTTAGCGTACCGATGCTCAAAGCCATTGGTAATCAAGAGTCTTGCTTCCCATAGGCGCTCAGGGTACTACACCCCGAGAAGCCTTTACGTGCTCTCGCAACACTTTGTTAAACTTTAGGACCCGAGTATGTTCGATAGTCCCGGAAAGTTTGGCCTTGTGGTTAGCCTTGATATATACTCTGAGAGAGTGGAGAATGACCGAAGCATCCTTCCACCTCTCAAGGGCCAACTGCACCTTCGTATGTCCGTGTCTGCAGAGTTTATCATCCAGGAAACTATCTAGCTCCCGGGCAGGGATAATGGTGATCGAGGAGTCCACCGACTCCATGGTGCCAGAGGACTCCCCTCTGAGCCCCAACTCCCCAGGCTCCTCTTGGCTGGAGAATTCAAGACCCCCATCCTTCTCTGCGGGCGCCTCTCTCAGCCCTAGATTGGATCCCCTCCTCGGTGTTTCCACGAGGGGGTCCACTGTGCTCTCCACCTCCATCCCCGAGTCAGGATGTTCAGGGGCAGCTGGTGGCGACATGGCAGAGGCAGTGGTCTCCCGAGAGTCCTCGGGGGCCACAGAAGCACACAATGCCCTACTAGTACAAAATATTATTGACATCAAGCAGTTTCGGGATATTTTACCCAACGCCTCCGGAGACCAGGATGTAAGTCTTTGCAGGGGTGATACTGCTGTCCTCGATGGTGGACGCGTTTCGAAATGGACGTTAGTCCCTGAAGAAGAAACGTTCCGTTTCGAAACGCGTAGGACAAGCTTGTACTAGTGCTCTAGCCCCATACTGGCACCCTACTGCGCGATTTTGACTGTTGCTGAGCGGCGCCGAATCCCTGCGGTGACTTCACGATCCAGGAAGTGAGTCACAAGGAGGAGAGTGTTGGCGCACAGCTGATGTCTAAAACTGCCCTGCTGAAACACTGCAGGAATCAGCAGCTCCCAGCCTGCCTGTGCTCAGGGGAGCAAGATCAAGCAGAGGTTGTGCACACATTTCAATAGGACTCTGCACCATCGAGGACAGCAGTATCACCCCTGCAAAGACTTACATCCTGGTCTCCGGAGGCGTTGGGTAAAATATCCCGAAACTGCTTGATATTAATTTATTTGATGTACGCACATTACTCACCATTTATTATTCATGTCAATAATATTTTGTAATGCACTCCCAATAAAGTACCTGCCCAAAACTCCGCACTAAGAGGGTTCAGGTCAGACAACTCCCAGATGTAATCGGAAGTTCTCACCAAAACACCCTCCAAACCCCCACCCACGGGGGTCAGTCCTAGCCCATCTCCTTCCTCAGGTGACGCAAACCGAGGCTTTTTTTCCTTAGTTGCGTTATCCGAAGGCGGTACAACCGGAAGGGGATCCCGGTCGACCCCCGGGTCCCCAAAGACAGGTATCTTTTTTGTGTCCGGTGGGGTAAATTCACCGAAACACAAGTCTCCGGGGGATTCTCTCCAACCCAGAGGGGCGTTGGGAGGCTCCCCAACATCTATTTCTAGGGGTAAGGCCTCATGCTGTTTAGCACCTTGGCCTTCCACCCCAGAGATGTCGGGTACCTCCTCTTGCATTCCCTCCAGATCTTTGAGGGGGGGGGGGGCTGTTCATTTATGAGATCCAGCTCACACTGGTCAATCCCAACCAGTGGGCCGGATGGAGCCACCTCGTGCGGAACTGATGTTCCGTTCCCTTTAGGAGACATCCGCGGGTGAACGTAATCCGGTTCACCCACCTCGACCTCCTCAAACGCCCTCTTGTTTTTATTTTTAAATTTGCTCTTCCTGGGGATTGATTCCCCAGGAGAAGGTGCCGATGCCTCCCTAGCAGGAGCTTCCTCCTGCTCCCCCGCACCCCGTACGGTGCTTACAATGGGGGTAAGGTGTTCTTGGGGGGGGACAGCGACAACAGAGGGTGACTGTTGTGGGGTGGCTTTTACCTTCTCCCTCTGATCTTTAGGGAGAGGTTCAGATGTCACCGCCCGAGATGGGGCAGCGACATCTTCTGCGGTCCCAGGGGGGACCTGGGCCCTCGAGGGCTTTACCTTCTCCCTCTGTTCTTTTGGGAGAGGTGCAGATGTCACCGCCCGAGATGGGGCAGCGACATCTCCTACGGTCCCAGGGGGGACCTGGGCTATCAAGGGCCCCGCTGTGGTAGGCACAGTGGTACCGGGTGTCTTGGCAGAGGGAGGGGCGGGTGCAGGAGCTGAGGTGGGATTCCTGTTCCCTTTGGGGCAACTCCTACGAGTGTGCCCCAGTTCCTTGCACAAATAACACCTAACCCCCTCCGTGCCATAGAAAAAAATATATTGAATGCCATCGTAGGGCACCCTAAAGGAACCCTCCACAGATTCTGTGCTCCCCGGCAGCAGCAGTTGTACCTGCCGCCTAAATGAGAGCACATGCCTCAGCGCCCTATCCCTGCAGCCCAAAGGCAATTTTGTTATAGGAGACTTAATGTCTCCCAGGGTTTGCAGGTGCGGCCGCAAGAGGCTGTCTGGGATGAAGGGGGGCACATTTGAAAGGATGACCTTTGTGCCTAACCCCTCCATGGGTTCTATAGGGATGTAGATCCCCCCTACATTGATGCCTTTCTGCACCAGGGTGTGGGTGGCAGCCAGCGTACGGAGGAAGAAAATGCCCCTCCCATACATCTTGCTGGCCGCCACCACAGCAGAGGGACCCACAACGTCTGCCAGGTGACATTGGGCATCTCACCCCAAGCTTCCTGCTCACACCGGGCGTGGCCCCAGCATTGTTGTTGCTGAGGTTGACGCCTGCAGCTGTTATCTGCGCCCATGTTTGAACTGGGGCCGCAGGGGCCACGCTGCTAACAGGCGCTGGGGGAGGCGTGGCCAGGGCACTGGAAGGACCAGGCCTAGGGCTGTGACTAAGAGTGTTGCTCCTAGGGGCCACAGTTTTTGGTGTCCTGTATCCGGGTGTGGTCCCCGTTGCCACACTACTCCTACCTCCCTTAGGCATGATACTAATAAGCCATTTAGTCAGGGGTGGAGGTAGTGTTTAGAGAGAAAGGTGCAAAGAGGAACTGTCCTTTTAAGAACCAATTAACCTCTCTGCAAAGGGGGGAAAAAGACAGCTTTTAAAACCTGCTGTAGTTTTAAATCTTTTCCCCCTTATTAGTTACTCTCTCTCTGTTGTAATAGGCAACACCACAATTTTTAACAAGTCTTTAAAGAAGACACAGAGCTCTTAATTGCAGGTGAGAAAAGAGGAATCAGGCTTAAGAAATAAAGTGAAAATAGAAGTAAAACAACCAGGGGTGTGGGAGGGGAGAGGGGTTGAAAGCTACAGTACCAGCCAGCCAAAATGCAGCTTTTGCTGGGTTGAAAAAACACTGCAGTCCCTGGGTGAAAAACCAAAAACGGTTTTTAAACCCCAAAAACAACCTTTAAACCTCTACAAAACACACAGTCTCCCACAGTTTCACTCCAAAATATAACAATAGGAAATAAAGTGAAATTGGAAGTAAAACAGCCAGTTAAACAACCAGGGGTGGGGGAAGTTGAGAGGGGTTGAAAGCTGCAGTTTCCAGCCAGCCAAAGTGCAGCGTGTGCTGGGTTGAAAAACCACTGCAGTCCCTGGGTGAAAAACCAATAACGGTTTTTAAACCCCAAAAACAACCTTTAAACCTCTACAAAACACACAATCCCCCACAGTTTCACTCCAAAATAACACAAATGAAAAGAAGAATACAACCTGATTCCACAATGCCTGGGAGCTCTGTACATACACTTCTGAGGGAAGCAGCCTATTTTGATCTGGTTCAATACTGATTGGCCGGCGAAGCCGGCCAATTCAGTTAAACAGCAATTCTACTTGTTGCCAAGTAGAACAAAGAAAAACCAGTCAAACAAATATATAAGGGAATCAGCAAGTGCACTGTAAAAAGTGCACTTAAAAAAGAAGGGTTAACTCAGAAGACCCCATGATGGGGGATACCGAGCAGAGCACCCCGCCTAACGCCCACTGGGAGGCAAACTCCGAAACCGTCCCAGCGGACTCGGCGTACGTGAACTCTGCCCGAATACGGGAGTGCACCAGCGCCCGGAACACTGCCACGATGTTCGTTGGGACCCCCTTCTCCAAACGCTGTTTCCTGGTCTTGTAAATGGCTACCTTAGCCACTGCCAGGAGCAGGTTGAACAGGAGATCCCTAGGCTTATTGTCTCGGGACACTGGGCACCCAAAAATAAAATGATGAGGGGAAAAACCCAGCCAGAACTGCAGAAGAAGGCTCCTCAAGGTGGATAAGAGGGGCTGCAGTCTGGCGCAGCTCAGATAAATGTGGAATACGGACTCCCGCTCGCCACAGAAGGGACAGGCGGCGGGGGAGTCCGTGAAGTGTGCCAAATACTCTCCTGTGCTCAGTGCACCGTGGAGGACCCTCCAACTCAAATCCCCGGCGGGACGGGGAACCAAAGCTGAATAGAGCTCTCTCCACCGGGGTCTCTCGTCCTCGTTCCCAAAAAATACCCGCCTCCAGATGGTATCTGGGCGGGTGACAAGGGCGAGGTAGTGCACTATATGGAGCACCAGAGAATACAGGACTTTCCTCGGCATGCCGCGAAAACATGCCGGGGACATCCCCCAACCTGCTGAGGTTTGGGGACATAGGAGCCCGAGGGGGTTGCCTTGGTTTGGGTTCTACGCAAAGATTCGGAGAGCTGAAGTTGATAGGTTGACAAGGCTCTCCGGTCTGCAAAACCCCCTCGATGAAGGTGCGTGAGTCGGGGTGGATGGCATCTTTAATCTCCTGGATCAAACGACGAGGGACACGGGCAGTAAGCAGACCCATACGGGGCGCGAGCTCCTCCGCTCCTACCCAGTCTCGCCGCTCATAGTCCAGGAGATCTCCGACTCTGGTCACCTGCGCCAGGATTAGTCGGCGGCAAATAGAGGGTGAATCCAACATCCGAGCCCCCACTGCCGGATTATACAGCAGGGGCTCGGCGAGGATATCAACCCCCACCGCCTGTTTCTTCCTGGTCGCGGATACCAATTTCCAGGCCTTCAGTAAGTCCCGGTAGTATGCCGGCAGCACCGAGAGGTCTCTACCTAAACCCTCAGGCCTGATGATAAACAATTGCCGGTCATACCTCATATTGCGCAGCTGGCGAAAGAAACTGGTTGCCAGCTGGCACCACTGCGGAGACGGATCTGCGAATAAGTATCTCTGCAGGTACTGGAGGCGGAAAGTGTGTAACTGGGAGCGGACACACACCACTCCCTGTCCACCCTCCTCCAAAGGGAGACACGCAACTCCCGCAGAGACCCAATGCTTCCCCATCCAGAGGAAATCCATCAACCTCCTCTGGATCTTGTTGATAAATTCGGGGGTTGGACCCATGGCTATCAGCCGGTGCCAAAGCTGACTGGCCACCAGCTGGTTGATCACCAGGGTCCTTCCCCTAAGGGAAAGCATTCTCGACAGATACACCCATGACCCTAGACGAGCAATGACCCGTTCTTCAAGATCACTGAAGTTTTCTGGGGCCGGGTCCTCCGCAGCAGACAGGTAGACTCCCAGATACTTGAGAGTATCGCTCTCCCACGAGACATTCCAAAACGTGGGGGGCAAAGAGTCCACCTGTAAGGGACCCACCAATATGCCGGAGCACTTGGACCAGTTGATCCGAGCAGAAGAGGCCGCGGTGTAGACCTCTTGGCACGCTTGTGCCCGCTCTAGATCATCTAGGTCCTGGGCCACGAGGAGCACGTCATCGGCATAAGCCGACAGGACTACTCGCATGTCGGGTTCCCGCAGCACCAGCCCGGTGAGCCTCCTCCTCAGTAGGCAGAGGAAGGGCTCAATGGCCAGCGCGTACAGTTGCCCAGACAGGGGGCACCCTTGACGTACTCCCCGACCAAACACAAAAGGTGCCGTCAGGGACCAGTTGATCTTCACCAGACACTCTGCAGAGGCGTACAGCATCTGGAGAAAGCCCACAAATTGTGGGCCGAAGCCAAACGCCCGCAGGGTCTGCATAAGGTAACGGTGATCCACTCTGTCAAACGCCTTCTCCTGATCTAGGGACAGGAAGGCGAGTGATAGACCAGTCCTCTGCGCGTAATGCATCAGGTCCCGGACCAGAAAAATGTTGTCATGAATGCTCCGGCCCGGGACAGTATAGGATTGGTCGGGGTGAATCACCTCTGCCAGCACGGACTTGAGCCTCAGCGAAAGCGCTTTGGCTACGATCTTATAGTCCGTGCTGAGCAGTGAGACCGGTCGCCAATTAGAGATCTGACGGAGATCCCCCTTCTTCGGCAGCAAAGACAGTATTGCCCGCCGACATGAAAGTGGCATCTCACCGATCTCAAGGGCTTCGGCTAGGACCTCGGTGAAATCAGGTCCCAGCATCTCCCAGAAAAACCGGAAGAACTCCACAGTCAGCCCGTCTAGCCCCGGCGCTTTTCCGTGGGACATGAGACTGAGGGCTTCAGAGAGCTCGGCCAGAGTCAAAGGTAACTCAAGCGGCTCCCTTCCATCCTCACTGACCGTGGGAAGCCCCTCCCATAAGACCCTGCATTTATCTGGCTGGATGGACTCCGGAGAGAAAAGATCTACATAGAATCTCCGGGTTCTGTCCCGGATGCTCTCCGGGTCAGTCAGAGGGGTACCGTCCTCTGCCAACAGGCATGTGATATGTCTACGGTTTCCCCTCTTTTTCTCCAGCGCGTAGAAGAGGCGCGACCCGCGATCCATCTCTCGAAGGAAGTTGATGCGGGATCGCACATACGCCCCCCGAGGTCTCCGATCTTCCAAGTCCCGGAGAGTGCACTTCCTCTCCACGTACATACTCTGCAGGTATTGGTCTCCTGCCACAGACAGCCGCTTCTCGAGATCGAGCACCTCCTCCCTGAGGGCCTCGATCTCAGCATCACACCGCCCGCTGGCACCCTTCGTGTACTCCTGACACACGAGGCGCAGATGAACCTTGCCCACGTCCCACCACTGCTCTAACGTGGCAAAGTCTGACCTGCAACCTCTCCAGGCCATCCAAAAGTCTCGGACCGTCGTCGCAAACCCCTTGTCCTCCAACAACGTATTGTTGAAGTGCCAATATGCGGCCGAGGGTGCTGCAGGTAGCAGCGTCACCGTCACAGACGCACAATTGTGGTCCGAAAACGGTGCCAGCCTAATGGCACTGGACTGGGCTCGCGACAGGCTGTGGCTGGAAATATACAGCCTGTCGATCCGGGACCAGGACATCCGTTCACCCCTAAACACCCTAACATGGGTGAACTCAGTGGATGCCTCAGGATATTGTTCTCGCCAGACGTCTACCAAGGAGTAGCGGGTGATGACCTCCCGCAAGGCCGACGCAGAACACGGGTGTGGCTCCGGACCATTCCGATCTTTCCGAGCCTCGAGGGTACAGTTAAAATCACCCCCGAGCACCACGTATTCGTCTGCGTCGACTGTCTCTAGGTATTCAGACATTCTGACGAAGAACTGCCTTCTCAGGGGTCCGTTAGCAGGAGCATACACGTTCAGGAAATTAAACGTGTAGTCCTCGTGTCGGACCCTGATATGCAACAGGCGACCTGGAACAACAGCTTTGGCAAGCAGCAGCTCAGGTTGAAAGGATTCAGAGAACAGGGTCACCACCCCACAAGATGTCGAAGTGAGGTGGCTGAAAAAGACCTTGCCTCGCCACTCCAGATGCCAGCTGGCTTCAGCCTCTGGAGTGGTATGGGTTTCCTGCAGGAAACTCACAGAATACTTTCCCTTTTGTAAAAAAGAGAGTACCTGGAACCTGCGAAACCCGTCCTTACATCCATTTACGTTTAGCGTACCGATGCTCAAAGCCATTGGTAATCAAGAGTCTTGCTTCCCATAGGCGCTCAGGGTACTACACCCCGAGAAGCCTTTACGTGCTCTCGCAACACTTTGTTAAACTTTAGGACCCGAGTATGTTCGATAGTCCCGGAAAGTTTGGCCTTGTGGTTAGCCTTGATATATACTCTGAGAGAGTGGAGAATGACCGAAGCATCCTTCCACCTCTCAAGGGCCAACTGCACCTTCGTATGTCCGTGTCTGCAGAGTTTATCATCCAGGAAACTATCTAGCTCCCGGGCAGGGATAATGGTGATCGAGGAGTCCACCGACTCCATGGTGCCAGAGGACTCCCCTCTGAGCCCCAACTCCCCAGGCTCCTCTTGGCTGGAGAATTCAAGACCCCCATCCTTCTCTGCGGGCGCCTCTCTCAGCCCTAGATTGGATCCCCTCCTCGGTGTTTCCACGAGGGGGTCCACTGTGCTCTCCACCTCCATCCCCGAGTCAGGATGTTCAGGGGCAGCTGGTGGCGACATGGCAGAGGCAGTGGTCTCCCGAGAGTCCTCGGGGGCCACAGAAGCACACAATGCCCTACTAGTACAAAATATTATTGACATCAAGCAGTTTCGGGATATTTTACCCAACGCCTCCGGAGACCAGGATGTAAGTCTTTGCAGGGGTGATACTGCTGTCCTCGATGGTGGACGCGTTTCGAAACGGACGTTAGTCCCTGAAGAAGAAACGTTCCGTTTCGAAACGCGTAGGACAAGCTTGTACTAGTGCTCTAGCCCCATACTGGCACCCTACTGCGCGATTTTGACTGTTGCTGAGCGGCGCCGAATCCCTGCGGTGACTTCACGATCCAGGAAGTGATTCACACGGAGGAGAGTGTTGGCGCACAGCTGATGTCTAAAACTGCCCTGCTGAAACACTGCAGGAATCAGCAGCTCCCAGCCTGCCTGTGCTCAGGGGAGCAAGATCAAGCAGAGGTTGTGCACACATTTCAATAGGACCCTGCACCATCGAGGACAGCAGTATCACCCCTGCAAAGACTTACATCCTGGTCTCCGGAGGCGTTGGGTAAAATATCCCGAAACTGCTTGATATTAATTTATTTGATGTACGCACATTACTCACCATTTATTATTCATGTCAATAATATTTTGTAATGCACTCCCAATAAAGTACCTGCCCAAAACTCCGCACTAAGAGGGTTCAGGTCAGACAACTCCCAGATGTAATCGGAAGTTCTCACCAAAACACCCTCCAAACCCCCACCCACGGGGGTCAGTCCTAGCCCATCTCCTTCCTCAGGTGACGCAAACCGAGGCTTTTTTTCCTTAGTTGCGTTATCCGAAGGCGGTACAACCGGAAGGGGATCCCGGTCGACCCCCGGGTCCCCAAAGACAGGTATCTTTTTTGTGTCCGGTGGGGTAAATTCACCGAAACACAAGTCTCCGGGGGATTCTCTCCAACCCAGAGGGGCGTTGGGAGGCTCCCCAACATCTATTTCTAGGGGTAAGGCCTCATGCTGTTTAGCACCTTGGCCTTCCACCCCAGAGATGTCGGGTACCTCCTCTTGCATTCCCTCCAGATCTTTGAGGGGGGGGGGGCTGTTCATTTATGAGATCCAGCTCACACTGGTCAATCCCAACCAGTGGGCCGGATGGAGCCACCTCGTGCGGAACTGATGTTCCGTTCCCTTTAGGAGACATCCGCGGGTGAACGTAATCCGGTTCACCCACCTCGACCTCCTCAAACGCCCTCTTGTTTTTATTTTTAAATTTGCTCTTCCTGGGGATTGATTCCCCAGGAGAGGGTGCCGATGCCTCCCTAGCAGGAGCTTCCTCCTGCTCCCCCGCACCCCGTACGGTGCTTACAATGGGGGTAAGGTGTTCTTGGGGGGGGACAGCGACAACAGAGGGTGACTGTTGTGGGGTGGCTTTTACCTTCTCCCTCTGATCTTTAGGGAGAGGTTCAGATGTCACCGCCCGAGATGGGGCAGCGACATCTTCTGCGGTCCCAGGGGGGACCTGGGCCCTCGAGGGCTTTACCTTCTCCCTCTGTTCTTTTGGGAGAGGTGCAGATGTCACCGCCCGAGATGGGGCAGCGACATCTCCTACGGTCCCAGGGGGGACCTGGGCTATCAAGGGCCCCGCTGTGGTAGGCACAGTGGTACCGGGTGTCTTGGCAGAGGGAGGGGCGGGTGCAGGAGCTGAGGTGGGATTCCTGTTCCCTTTGGGGCAACTCCTACGAGTGTGCCCCAGTTCCTTGCACAGATAACACCTAACCCCCTCCGTGCCATAGAAAAAAATATATTGAATGCCATCGTAGGGCACCCTAAAGGAACCCTCCACAGATTCTGTGCTCCCCGGCAGCAGCAGTTGTACCTGCCGCCTAAATGAGAGCACATGCCTCAGCGCCCTATCCCTGCAGCCCAAAGGCAATTTTGTTATAGGAGACTTAATGTCTCCCAGGGTTTGCAGGTGCGGCCGCAAGAGGCTGTCTGGGATGAAGGGGGGCACATTTGAAAGGATGACCTTTGTGCCTAACCCCTCCATGGGTTCTATAGGGATGTAGATCCCCCCTACATTGATGCCTTTCTGCACCAGGGTGTGGGTGGCAGCCAGCGTACGGAGGAAGAAAATGCCCCTCCCATACATCTTGCTGGCCGCCACCACAGCAGAGGGACCCACAACGTCTGCCAGGTGACATTGGGCATCTCACCCCAAGCTTCCTGCTCACACCGGGCGTGGCCCCAGCATTGTTGTTGCTGAGGTTGACGCCTGCAGCTGTTATCTGCGCCCATGTTTGAACTGGGGCCGCAGGGGCCACGCTGCTAACAGGCGCTGGGGGAGGCGTGGCCAGGGCACTGGAAGGACCAGGCCTAGGGCTGTGACTAAGAGTGTTGCTCCTAGGGGCCACAGTTTTTGGTGTCCTGTATCCGGGTGTGGTCCCCGTTGCCACACTACTCCTACCTCCCTTAGGCATGATACTAATAAGCCTTTTAGTCAGGGGTGGAGGTAGTGTTTAGAGAGAAAGGTGCAAAGAGGAACTGTCCTTTTAAGAACCAATTAACCTCTCTGCAAAGGGGGGGAAAAAGACAGCTTTTAAAACCTGCTGTAGTTTTAAATCTTTTCCCCCTTATTAGTTACTCTCTCTCTGTTGTAATAGGCAACACCACAATTTTTAACAAGTCTTTAAAGAAGACACAGAGCTCTTAATTGCAGGTGAGAAAAGAGGAATCAGGCTTAAGAAATAAAGTGAAAATAGAAGTAAAACAACCAGGGGTGTGGGAGGGGAGAGGGGTTGAAAGCTACAGTACCAGCCAGCCAAAATGCAGCTTTTGCTGGGTTGAAAAAACACTGCAGTCCCTGGGTGAAAAACCAAAAACGTTTTTTAAACCCCAAAAACAACCTTTAAACCTCTACAAAACACACAGCCCCCCACAGTTTCACTCCAAAATATAACAATAGGAAATAAAGTGAAATTGGAAGTAAAACAGCCAGTTAAACAACCAGGGGTGGGGGAAGTTGAGAGGGGTTGAAAGCTGCAGTTTCCAGCCAGCCAAAGTGCAGCGTGTGCTGGGTTGAAAAACCACTGCAGTCCCTGGGTGAAAAACCAATAACGGTTTTTAAACCCCAAAAACAACCTTTAAACCTCTACAAAACACACAATCCCCCACAGTTTCACTCCAAAATAACACAAATGAAAAGAAGAATACAACCTGATTCCACAATGCCTGGGAGCTCTGTACATACACTTCTGAGGGAAGCAGCCTATTTTGATCTGGTTCAATACTGATTGGCCGGCGAAGCCGGCCAATTCAGTTAAACAGCAATTCTACTTGTTGCCAAGTAGAACAAAGAAAAACCAGTCAAACAAATATATAAGGGAATCAGCAAGTGCACTGTAAAAAATGCACTTAAAAAAGAAGGGTTAACTCAGAAGACCCCATGATGGGGGATACCGAGCAGAGCACCCCGCCTAACGCCCACTGGGAGGCAAACTCCGAAACCGTCCCAGCGGACTCGGCGTACGTGAACTCTGCCCGAATACGGGAGTGCACCAGTGCCCGGAACACTGCCACGATGTTCGTTGGGACCCCCCTCTCCAAACGCTGCTTCCTGGTCTTGTAAATGGCTACCTTAGCCACTGCCAGGAGCAGGTTGACTAGGAGATCCCTAGGCTTATTGTCTCGGGACACTGGGCACCCAAAAATAAAATGATGAGGGGAAAAACCCAGCCAGAACTGCAGAAGAAGGCTCCTCAAGGTGGATAAGAGGGGCTGCAGTCTGGCGCAGCTCAGATAAATGTGGAATACGGACTCCCGCTCGCCACAGAAGGGACAGGCGGCGGGGGAGTCCGTGAAGTGTGCCAAATACTCTCCTGTGCTCAGTGCACCGTGGAGGACCCTCCAACTCAAATCCCCGGCAGGACGGGGAACCAAAGCTGAATAGAGCTCTCTCCACCGGGGTCTCTCGTCCTCGTTCCCAAAAAATACCCGCCTCCAGATGGTATCTGGGCGGGTGACAAGGGCGAGGTAGTGCACTATATGGAGCACCAGAGAATACAGGACTTTCCTCGGCATGCCGCGAAAACATGCCGGGGACATATCCCCCAACCTGCTGAGGTTTGGGGAGATAGGAACTCGAGGGGGTTGCCTTGGTTTGGGTTCTACGCAAAGATTCGGAGAGCTGAAGTTGATAGGTTGACAAGGCTCTCCGGTCTGCAAAACCCCCTCGATGAAGGTGCGTGAGTCGGGGTGGATGGCATCTTTAATCTCCTGGATCAAACGACGAGGGACGCGGGCAGTAAACAGACCCATACGGGGCGCGAGCTCCTCTGCTCCTACCCAGTCTCGCCGCTCATAGTCCAGGAGATCCCCGACTCTGGTCACCTGTGCCAGGATTAGCCGGCGGAAAATAGAGGGTGAATCCAACATCCGAGCCCCCACTGCCGGATTATACAGCAGGGGCTCAGCGAGGAAATCAACCCCTGCCGCCCGTTCCTTCCTGGTCGCGGAGACCAGTTTCCAGGCCTTCAGTAAGTCCCGGTAGTATGCCGGCAGCACCGAGAGGTCTCTACCTAAACCCTCAGGCCTGATGATAAACAGTTGCCGGTCATACCTCATATTGCGCAGCTGGCGAAAGAAAAAGGTCGCCAGCTGGCACCACTGCGGAGACGGATCTGCGAATAGGTATCTCTGCAGGTACTGGAGGCGGAAAGTGTGTAACTGGGAGCGGACACACACAACTCCCTGTCCACCCTCCTCCAAAGGGAGACACGCAACTCCCGCAGAGACCCAATGCTTCCCCATCCAGAGGAAATCCATCAACCTCCTCTGGATCTTGTTGATAAATTCGGGGGTTGGACCCATGGCTATCAGCCGGTGCCAAAGCTGACTGGCCACCAGCTGATTAATCACCAGGGTCCTTCCCCTAAGGGAAAGCGTTCTCGACAGATACACCCATGACCCCAGACGAGCAATGACCCATTCTTCAAGATTACTGAAGTTTTCTGGGGCCGGGTCCTCCGCAGCAGACAGGTAGACTCCCAGATACTTGAGAGTATCGCTCTCCCACGAGACATTCCGAAACGTGGGGGGCAAAGAGTCCACCTGTAAGGGACCCACCAATATGCCGGAGCACTTGGACCAGTTCATCCGAGCAGAAGAGGCCGCGGTGTAGACCTCTTGGCACGCTTGTGCCCGCTCTAGATCATCTAGGTCCTGGGCCACGAGGAGCACGTCATCGGCATAAGCCGACAGGACTACTCGCATGTCGGGCTCCCGCAGCACCAGCCCGGTGAGCCTCCTCCTCAGTAGGCAGAGGAAGGGCTCAATGGCCAGCGCGTACAGTTGCCCAGACAGGGGGCACCCTTGACGTACTCCCCGACCAAACACAAAAGGTGCCGTCAGGGACCAGTTGATCTTCACCAGACACTCTGCAGAGGCGTACAGCATCTGGAGAAAGCCCACAAATTGTGGGCCGAAGCCAAACGCCCGCAGGGTCTCCATAAGGTAACGGTGATCCACTCTGTCAAACGCCTTCTCCTGATCTAGGGACAGGAAGGCGAGTGACAGACCAGTCCTCTGCGCGTAGTGCATCAGGTCCCGGACCAGAAAAATGTTGTCATGAATGCTCCGGCCTGGGACAGTATAGGACTGGTCGGGGTGAATCACCTCTGCCAGCACGGACTTGAGCCTCAGCGAAAGCGCTTTGGCTACGATCTTATAGTCCGTGCTGAGCAGTGAGACCGGTCGCCAATTAGAGATCTGACGGAGATCCCCCTTCTTCGGCAGCAAAGACAGTATTGCCCGCCGACATGAAAGTGGCATCTCACCGATCTCAAGGGCTTCGGCTAGGACCTCGGTGAAATCAGGTCCCAGCATCTCCCAGAAAAACCGGAAGAACTCCACAGTCAGCCCGTCTAGCCCCGGCGCTTTTCCGTGGGACATGAGACTGAGGGCTTCAGAGAGCTCGGCCAGAGTCAAAGGTAACTCAAGCGGCTCCCTTCCATCCTCACTGACCGTGGGAAGCCCCTCCCATAAGACCCTGCATTTATCTGGCTGGATGGACTCCGGAGAGAAAAGATCTACATAGAATCTCCGGGTTCTGTCCCGGATGCTCTCCGGGTCAGTCAGAGGGGTACCGTCCTCTGCCAACAGGCATGTGATATGTCTACGGTTTCCCCTCTTTTTCTCCAGCGCGTAGAAGAGGCGCGACCCGCGATCCATCTCTCGAAGGAAGTTGATGCGGGATCGCACATACGCCCCCCGAGGTCTCCGATCTTCCAAGTCCCGGAGAGTGCACTTCCTCTCCACGTACATACTCTGCAGGTATTGGTCTCCTGCCACAGACAGCCGCTTCTCGAGATCGAGCACCTCCTCCCTGAGGGCCTCGATCTCAGCATCACGCCGCCCGCTGGCACCCTTCGTGTACTCCTGACACACGAGGCGCAGATGAACCTTGCCCACGTCCCACCACTGCTCTAACGTGGCAAAGTCTGACCTGCAACCTCTCCAGGCCATCCAAAAGTCTCGGACCGTCGTCGCAAACCCCTTGTCCTCCAACAACGTATTGTTGAAGTGCCAATATGCGGCCGAGGGTGCTGCAGGTAGCAGCGTCACCGTCACAGACGCACAATTGTGGTCCGAAAACGGTGCCAGCCTAATGGCACTGGACTGGGCTCGCGACAGGCTGTGGCTGGAAATATACAGCCTGTCGATCCGGGACCAGGACATCCGTTCACCCCTAAACACCCTAACATGGGTGAACTCAGTGGATGCCTCAGGATGTTGTTCTCGCCAGACGTCTACCAAGGAGTAGCGGGTGATGACCTCCCGCAAGGCCGACGCAGAACACGGGTGTGGCTCCGGACCATTCCGATCTTTCCGAGCCTCGAGGGTACAGTTAAAATCACCCCCGAGCACCACGTATTCGTCTGCGTCGACTGTCTCTAGGTATTCAGACATTCTGACGAAGAACTGCCTTCTCAGGGGTCCGTTGGCAGGAGCATACACGTTCAGGAAATTAAACGTGTAGTCCTCGTGTCGGACCCTGATATGCAACAGGCGACCTGGAACAACAGCTTTGGCAAGCAGCAGCTCAGGTTGAAAGGATTCAGAGAACAGGGTCACCACCCCACAAGATGTCGAAGTGAGGTGGCTGAAAAAGACCTTGCCTCGCCACTCCAGATGCCAGCTGGCTTCAGCCTCTGGAGTGGTATGGGTTTCCTGCAGGAAACTCACAGAATACTTTCCCTTTTGTAAAAAAGAGAGTACCTGGAACCTGCGAAACCCGTCCTTACATCCATTTACGTTTAGCGTACCGATGCTCAAAGCCATTGGTAATCAAGAGTCTTGCTTCCCAGAGGCGCTCAGGGTACTACACCCCGAGAAGCCTTTACGTGCTCTCGCAACACTTTGTTAAACTTTAGGACCCGAGTATGTTCGATAGTCCCGGAAAGTTTGGCCTTGTGGTTAGCCTTGATATATACTCTGAGAGAGTGGAGAATGACCGAAGCATCCTTCCACCTCTCAAGGGCCAACTGCACCTTCGTATGTCCGTGTCTGCAGAGTTTATCATCCAGGAAACTATCTAGCTCCCGGGCAGGGATAATGGTGATCGAGGAGTCCACCGACTCCATGGTGCCAGAGGACTCCCCTCTGAGCCCCAACTCCCCAGGCTCCTCTTGGCTGGAGAATTCAAGACCCCCATCCTTCTCTGCGGGCGCCTCTCTCAGCCCTAGATTGGATCCCCTCCTCGGTGTTTCCACGAGGGGGTCCACTGTGCTCTCCACCTCCATCCCCGAGTCAGGATGTTCAGGGGCAGCTGGTGGCGACATGGCAGAGGCAGTGGTCTCCCGAGAGTCCTCGGGGGCCACAGAAGCACACAATGCCCTACTAGTACAAAATATTATTGACATCAAGCAGTTTCGGGATATTTTACCCAACGCCTCCGGAGACCAGGATGTAAGTCTTTGCAGGGGTGATACTGCTGTCCTCGATGGTGGACGCGTTTCGAAACGGACGTTAGTCCCTGAAGAAGAAACGTTCCGTTTCGAAACGCGTAGGACAAGCTTGTACTAGTGCTCTAGCCCCATACTGGCACCCTACTGCGCGATTTTGACTGTTGCTGAGCGGCGCCGAATCCCTGCGGTGACTTCACGATCCAGGAAGTGATTCACACGGAGGAGAGTGTTGGCGCACAGCTGATGTCTAAAACTGCCCTGCTGAAACACTGCAGGAATCAGCAGCTCCCAGCCTGCCTGTGCTCAGGGGAGCAAGATCAAGCAGAGGTTGTGCACACATTTCAATAGGACCCTGCACCATCGAGGACAGCAGTATCACCCCTGCAAAGACTTACATCCTGGTCTCCGGAGGCGTTGGGTAAAATATCCCGAAACTGCTTGATATTAATTTATTTGATGTACGCACATTACTCACCATTTATTATTCATGTCAATAATATTTTGTAATGCACTCCCAATAAAGTACCTGCCCAAAACTCCGCACTAAGAGGGTTCAGGTCAGACAACTCCCAGATGTAATCGGAAGTTCTCACCAAAACACCCTCCAAACCCCCACCCACGGGGGTCAGTCCTAGCCCATCTCCTTCCTCAGGTGACGCAAACCGAGGCTTTTTTTCCTTAGTTGCGTTATCCGAAGGCGGTACAACCGGAAGGGGATCCCGGTCGACCCCCGGGTCCCCAAAGACAGGTATCTTTTTTGTGTCCGGTGGGGTAAATTCACCGAAACACAAGTCTCCGGGGGATTCTCTCCAACCCAGAGGGGCGTTGGGAGGCTCCCCAACATCTATTTCTAGGGGTAAGGCCTCATGCTGTTTAGCACCTTGGCCTTCCACCCCAGAGATGTCGGGTACCTCCTCTTGCATTCCCTCCAGATCTTTGAGGGGGGGGGGGCTGTTCATTTATGAGATCCAGCTCACACTGGTCAATCCCAACCAGTGGGCCGGATGGAGCCACCTCGTGCGGAACTGATGTTCCGTTCCCTTTAGGAGACATCCGCGGGTGAACGTAATCCGGTTCACCCACCTCGACCTCCTCAAACGCCCTCTTGTTTTTATTTTTAAATTTGCTCTTCCTGGGGATTGATTCCCCAGGAGAGGGTGCCGATGCCTCCCTAGCAGGAGCTTCCTCCTGCTCCCCCGCACCCCGTACGGTGCTTACAATGGGGGTAAGGTGTTCTTGGGGGGGGACAGCGACAACAGAGGGTGACTGTTGTGGGGTGGCTTTTACCTTCTCCCTCTGATCTTTAGGGAGAGGTTCAGATATCACCGCCCGAGATGGGGCAGCGACATCTTCTGCGGTCCCAGGGGGGACCTGGGCCCTCGAGGGCTTTACCTTCTCCCTCTGTTCTTTTGGGAGAGGTGCAGATGTCACCGCCCGAGATGGGGCAGCGACATCTCCTACGGTCCCAGGGGGGACCTGGGCTATCAAGGGCCCCGCTGTGGTAGGCACAGTGGTACCGGGTGTCTTGGCAGAGGGAGGGGCGGGTGCAGGAGCTGAGGTGGGATTCCTGTTCCCTTTGGGGCAACTCCTACGAGTGTGCCCCAGTTCCTTGCACAGATAACACCTAACCCCCTCCGTGCCATAGAAAAAAATATATTGAATGCCATCGTAGGGCACCCTAAAGGAACCCTCCACAGATTCTGTGCTCCCCGGCAGCAGCAGTTGTACCTGCCGCCTAAATGAGAGCACATGCCTCAGCGCCCTATCCCTGCAGCCCAAAGGCAATTTTGTTATAGGAGACTTAATGTCTCCCAGGGTTTGCAGGTGCGGCCGCAAGAGGCTGTCTGGGATGAAGGGGGGCACATTTGAAAGGATGACCTTTGTGCCTAACCCCTCCATGGGTTCTATAGGGATGTAGATCCCCCCTACATTGATGCCTTTCTGCACCAGGGTGTGGGTGGCAGCCAGCGTACGGAGGAAGAAAATGCCCCTCCCATACATCTTGCTGGCCGCCACCACAGCAGAGGGACCCACAACGTCTGCCAGGTGACATTGGGCATCTCACCCCAAGCTTCCTGCTCACACCGGGCGTGGCCCCAGCATTGTTGTTGCTGAGGTTGATGCCTGCAGCTGTTATCTGCGCCCATGTTTGAACTGGGGCCGCAGGGGCCACGCTGCTAACAGGCGCTGGGGGAGGCGTGGCCAGGGCACTGGAAGGACCAGGCCTAGGGCTGTGACTAAGAGTGTTGCTCCTAGGGGCCACAGTTTTTGGTGTCCTGTATCCGGGTGTGGTCCCCGTTGCCACACTACTCCTACCTCCCTTAGGCATGATACTAATAAGCCTTTTAGTCAGGGGTGGAGGTAGTGTTTAGAGAGAAAGGTGCAAAGAGGAACTGTCCTTTTAAGAACCAATTAACCTCTCTGCAAAGGGGGGAAAAAAGACAGCTTTTAAAACCTGCTGTAGTTTTAAATCTTTTCCCCCTTATTAGTTACTCTCTCTCTGTTGTAATAGGCAACACCACAATTTTTAACAAGTCTTTAAAGAAGACACAGAGCTCTTAATTGCAGGTGAGAAAAGAGGAATCAGGCTTAAGAAATAAAGTGAAAATAGAAGTAAAACAACCAGGGGTGTGGGAGGGGAGAGGGGTTGAAAGCTACAGTACCAGCCAGCCAAAATGCAGCTTTTGCTGGGTTGAAAAAACACTGCAGTCCCTGGGTGAAAAACCAAAAACGTTTTTTAAACCCCAAAAACAACCTTTAAACCTCTACAAAACACACAGTCCCCCACAGTTTCACTCCAAAATATAACAATAGGAAATAAAGTGAAATTGGAAGTAAAACAGCCAGTTAAACAACCAGGGGTGGGGGAAGTTGAGAGGGGTTGAAAGCTGCAGTTTCCAGCCAGCCAAAGTGCAGCGTGTGCTGGGTTGAAAAACCACTGCAGTCCCTGGGTGAAAAACCAATAACGGTTTTTAAACCCCAAAAACAACCTTTAAACCTCTACAAAACACACAATCCCCCACAGTTTCACTCCAAAATAACACAAATGAAAAGAAGAATACAACCTGATTCCACAATGCCTGGGAGCTCTGTACATACACTTCTGAGGGAAGCAGCAGCAGGTGATAGTGCTGAGGTGAGTGTCGCAGCAGGTGATAGTGCTGAGGTGAGAGAAGCAGCAGGTGATGGTGCTGAGGTGAGTGAAGCAGACAAATAGTGTGTGCTGTGTTAAATGTTCCATTGAGCAACCTAATTTCTCAATGTTTACATGGTGTGGCGATTTTCACTTCTCATTCGCCACACCTGTGGCTACATTGAAAAATAGGTTGCCCACCTCTGTATTAGAGGCTAGCATTATTTTTTTTGCAAGATATAGCAACCGGGGAACCAGCAGAATAAAATGTGAAATCAGCAGTTGCTTTGTGTTTCTTTCTCGGTTGGCAGCAGGAGCCATGTGTGTAAAATGTTACACTTTGCTAATTTTGTAGCTTTTTGCAAAAAAAAAAATAATAAAACAACTTGTTTGGACTAAAAAAAATACATCTATTAATTTTTTTTAAATAAAATACTATTTAAATGCTTAACGTATTCTTAAACATAATAATTTTAGTATAATCTAGAAATTATTCCCAAACGATTATAAAAAGGATCGTATCTTTTTCATAAAGCAGCGAGTTTCTTCTTTTGCAACAACAAAAAAAATCTTTACAGATTTCTATAGAAGAGATGATCAAATTCTGTAAGTGGCAGCTAAAGTTAAAATAAATAAATAAATAAACAACACCTGTGTTGAATGTTTGTTCAAATTAAAAATAATTTTATGCAGCATACCCAATAAAGGTTTAAACTTGGTTCAGAAGGTGAGATAATGGCAGTGAATGCATTGCTGCTTAGTGAATCCCAGTCTAAATGTCATCTATTTTGGCATTCATCATGGGAGAATATGATTTTTGTGTTGCAGCAAGTTTAAAAATAGCATAATTGATAATAGGATATGGAATTCAAGGCACATTTCTTCTAAAGATTGTCTATGTGCTTGCAATTCCTTACTTAGTGCTTTGTGCATGATGGCATACAGGAGCGTGGAAAATCGTATTACAATGTAACACTAGAAGGTGCTGTCTCTAATAGCAACTTGTGTAAGAGTAGGTGAAAGCATTCTGGCATGTAACACCTCAACCATTGAAAAAAATCAATCCTACAAAACATGGTAATTGTTTTTTGTGGTGGGGGGGGGGTTGTTAAGTAATAACTATGGGGTTCTATTTTCAGCTCTGGGGACTCGGTTCCTCAGATTATTACTGATTTTTGATGCTGATGCTTCACATGAAGATTTCAATCTGGCCTCTGCTATCTGGCTAATTGGAAGCTGTAACTAATTGTTTGTAGCGTCCTGTTGGCCTGTGGATCTCTTGAGATTTGGCGACCATGCTGCTAATACACACAGAAAAACAGAGATGTCCCTGCTCAGCCTACGGAACTAGCCAAACTTACTAGAGTATGCTGCGTATCAAGAAGGAGATGTAACTTAGTTGATGTATATAAATAACATTTTGGTAAGAGAAGCTGCACACCACAATGAATAAAGTCAAAAAGATACTTGCAAAACACCAAGTTTGAAGCCAGTCACTTCAAAAAGTCCTCTTGAAGGATGAAACGTTGTGTTTTTGTGCTGATTAAATTTCTTTAAATAAATCCGAAGTTGCCCTGGATCATTCATCTTTTCTCTATACAGGCATACCCCGCATTAACGTACGCTATGGGACCGGAGCATGTATGTAAAACGAAAATGTACTTAAAGTGAAGCACTACCTTTTTCCCACTTATCGATGCATGTACTGTACAGCAATCATCATATACGTGCATAACTGATGTAAATAATGCATGTGTAACAGGCTCTATAGTCTCCCCGCTTGCGCACAGCTTCGGTGCAGGTAGGGAGCCGGTATTGCTGTTCAGGACGTGCTGACAGGCGCATGCGTGAACTGCCGTTTGCCTATTGGGCGATATGTACTTACTTGCGAGTGTACTTAAAGTGAGTGTACTTAAAGCGGGGTATGCCTGTAAATAACATTATACATGCATTTAAATCATTGAACTTAGCATGTTTCCCAGGCCTTTTAGTACTTTGCAAAAATAGTACTCTGTGTGAACAATGATTAAGTATACATACAGTAGATGAGAAAAAAACGGCTGTTGTTTTTGCAAATAATTAGCTTTATGGATGGATATGCATTAAGTATCTTGGGAAGGTCTATGCCTCTCCTGCCTTTGTAAAATAGATGTGGCTGTTCTTGTTTTTTTTTTTTTGTTTTTTTCCCTTGCCAAATTAAATGGTTTCTTTTTGACTGAGGGATGTTCAGATCCCTTTGGGGGAATTGTAATCGGAAGGGCCTGGAACATATATAGCAACCTTGGTAGTATATTAATTTTTACTGTTGCAATTCTGCCCAGCCAAGATATCTCTGATCTATCCCAAGAGTTTAAAGCTCCTACAAGTGTTTTAAACAAAGGGGGGTCGTTTTCTGAAAAAGATGGCTCCTTTGTAATGTGGATGCACAGATATTTCATCGGGTGTTTTTTCAAACGGAAGGAAAATGTGGAATCCAAGGCTTCCACCAATTTTTGCTGTACCTCAATAGCAGGAGCCTCGCACTTTTCATTCATGTATAATCTGAGATTTTACTGAAGTTATGTAATATGTTTTGTAAATTTGGGACAGATTACTGGGTTCATTAATATTAAAAGAATATTATCTGCATATAAACTTCATCTGGGCTATTCCTTATACTAATAGCCAAAAGTTCAAAGCCAATGCAAAAATCATCAAGGAGAGAGGGCACTCCTGGCATGCATCATAAGATAATGGAAAGGGTTTGGAGATAATCCCAGCTGCATTCACCATCACAGATTGGGATCCACAGAGTCAAAATAGCTCCCAAAAAGCTTCCATCAATACCAATTGCCCTCAATATTTTGAACATGGACTGCCAATTTAACCTGTCAAAGGCCTTCTCTGCATCCAAAAGAAAGAGGAACTAGGGGAATTGTCTTAGTCCGCACATACTGTATAAGATTCCTTCTAGTATTTTCTGTGGATTGCCTCTTGGGTGAGAAACCCACCTGATCCGGATTTATCAGAGAAGGGAGGACCATTCCCAACCGATTTGCAATAATTTTAGCATATAGTTTGGTGTCTGTATTAAGTAAAGATATGGATCTATAGTTTGAGCAAATATTATGATCTTTGTCTTCCTTAGGGATAATGCAGCATCTCAGCATCTCACCTGCAGCATCTCAGAGGGAAGGTTAGACAAAGAAATACATTTCTTAAACACACTGGCAAGTTGAAGGGATAATATATCTGCAAAAGTCTTATACTATTTATTGGAGAAGCTGTCTGCACCAGGAAACTTTGAGAGTTTAAGATTAATGGCAGATTTGATTTCCTCCTGCATTATAGGCGAACATAATGTTGCCACGTCTGTGTCATTAATCTTGGGGTTAGAGAGACTACTAAAAAATGTGTCCGTAAAATGGGCTTTTACCTGATCGGTGCTCCCATTGATATAGAAGTTCCAAAGATTATGATGATAATGTTCAAAAATGTTGTTTATTTCAATTGGATTGTGAACTGGTTCATTGTTTTTGTTTTTAATTGAGGTTAATCTTTTCTTATTTATATTTTGCCTCAGTTTATTTGCCAAGAGCCTGTATGCTTTGTCCACTTTAGTGGTTTTTCCAATCCAGAAGAAGAGAAGTAAGTTTAGTTCTTATACAGGTTATTTTATTTCTAATTTCCTCGTAGTAGTACATTTATTTAATATTTCTCTTCTGGTAAGCTCCTTTTGTAAATTGCAGTTTTCTTCCTCACGTTTCTCTTAAGGAAAAAAGCAAGGCTAATTATACAGTATGTACTCTCATAACAGGTTTATATGCAAGCAAAAGGGTAGATAGATGTGCTAATTTCAGGGGACTCATTAAGTGAGAAATGTCCTGTAAACATTTTTTCAAGTGTTCTACATTGCTAGGAAAGTCTACAATGGAGTTGTTTAATCTCCAAGGCATTACAGTACAGATGAGGATCTTGTATGGTAAATTCTATGGGATGTGATCCGACTGAGATTATACCAATTTTGGTAGATGTTATAGAGTGAGTTAACCCAGGGGTGTGCAAACTTTCCCCGCTGTGCCCCCCTGCCTGCTCTTCTCCTCCTCCCACCCTCCTTACCTTGTCTTCGGCATCAAATGATGATGTGTCACCAGCAACAAGGTAAGGGACATTGGAGAGGCCTCACGTGATCCCCCGGCATTTAATTTAAATGCCTTGGGGAAGAGTGTGGGGACTCTGCAACCACCACACCCTCCCTGGAAAATCTTGTGCCCCCCTGAGTTATATAGAGCAAATTAGTGATATGCGCTCCAACATTTAGTTCCAGTCTTGAAAAGACAATTTGATAATATATGTCCTTTGAAAGATACAGAGAATAGACTATTGAGTTAACCTAATGTCATTGAAAATGTAATCAATCCTATAATAGGACGAATTGGGAGTAGAATAGAAAGTGTAATCTTTCAAGTTGGTATTTAGGCACCTCCAGGCATCTATTACAAACAAGTTTTTTTAATGATATTCTTCAAAGCATTTGATATGTGTTTGTCAAATGTATTACCGTTTTTGGATAGGTTGCAAGATTTGTCAACGGTAGGGTTCAATACTAGGTTAAAGTCCCCGCAGAGTAGCAACAGGCCCTTGTATTGTATTGTATGTCTTTACTTATATAGCGCCATAAATGTACATAGCGCTTCACAGTAGTAATACATATCATATAAATAACAGATAATATAAATAACAGGTCATGGGAATAAGTGCTTCAGACATAAAAGTAACATTAAGGAAGAGGAGTTCCTGCTCCGAGGAGCTTACAATCTAATTGGTAGGTATGGAGAACGTACAGAGACAGTAGGAGGGAATTCTAGTAAGTGCGTCTGCAGGGGGCCAAGCTTTATGTATCATGTGTCCAGAATTATCCACAGTGCTATTCATATGCTTCTTTAAGCAGATGTCTTAATGTGTGTCTTAAAGGTGGATAGAGAGGATGCCCTTACGAACTGCGGTCAGGCGCTCTGAGACTTTTTGAAGAAACTCGACTTGATTAATTGTTGGGAGTATAAATATTAACAATAGTATACTGTATATAGTTTCACTGAACATATTAACAAAAATATATCTGCCTTGACTGAAATTAGGTTTATCAGTTTAAATGGTAGATTTTTGTTAATTAGAGTCGCTACCCCCCTTTTTTTTTTTTTTAACTGGTGCAGAGAATGTAAAGCAGTGTGGGTAATGTTTGTCACAAAATTTGTGAGACATCTTTGTGGAAACGAGTTTCCTGCAGACCGACCACGTTACCTCTTTCCTTTCTGAAGGACGTCAGAGAAAGCCTTCTTTTCACCGGGGAGTTCAAACCTTTAATTACTATGTTTAAAATAATCTCTCAGAATGTTACTTTATGTAAGAAATGAGGATGTCTTAATGTAAGAGATACATTGTGCACATTTCCTATATAGTTGTGTATAATAGTTCAGGTTCCATGAGTGTACTATAGGGAAGGGGAGAGACAAAAAGGGGGTTAACTGGGAAGGAGGGGGTGGGGGGAAATCACCAAAAACCAAGGAAGGTTGAACATCCCAGGTGTTTTTACTCTGTTTTTCAACTGAGGGGAACAGTAAGGAGGGAATAAAAGGGGGTAAACAGTCAGCTGATAGAATTAAATCCATCATAATTCTTACTAGGGCAACAAGGATACTGGTTATATGTAACATAACATTTAAAGAACAAATAACTGGTTGTATTTAACATAACATTTAAAAAAACAAATAACATCATCGCCTGTGGGGGAACTTAGGTACCCCGTGGAAGGCTGGGTTGCAAAGCCGTGAGGAGGATAAGGGAACTCAAGGCAGGTGAAGTATACACATATGTATATACTGTTAAACAAACTCACATATATGTATTGGGAGCATTTCTATGGACCGTTTGTCCTGTGTGTGTGTGTGTGTGTGTGTGTGTAAGGCGAGGAAGGGACACCATAGTCCTTTGAGATGATTGGTTGTTGTCATCAGGCCATCTGTCTACTCGGCTGCTTCACCAGACCGATAGCAAAAGTTGAAGATCATCCCTTCATCTCAGCCACAGATCACCTCAGCACAGGTGCAAACAAACAACGTACAGGAGAAACATACAACATAGAGAGAAAATTGGATAGAGGAAAATAAAGATTTCATCCATTGTAACTCGCGGACCAAGTGAGCGAAGCTTCAGGTAATTTTCCCTCTTGGGCGCACTTCATTCAACTCTGCCTGAGACCTCCTGAGGTTTGGGCGGTTGACTTGGCCCATCCATGGGTCCGTGAGAGAGACCCCACGAGTCAAGAGTGCAGTGACCCTCTTCTAAGGTCTAGATAGGTCTAGATAATAACTACCATTCCTCACAACAATCAGTTTAAAAGGGAAGCCCCATTTGTACATAATGTAATTTTCCTCAAAATGTTTGTAATTGGCTTTAAGCTCCTGCGATTAGCCAGGAAAGGTCGCGATTATAGGGCGTGCGCGACCGCGTGACGTCACCCACGAAGCATGCACTAGTCTGGAAGCTGTTGTGAGACGATCGGGAGGCGTGGCGGATGCATCATGTGGCTGGTTCACCCTCATTGGCTCAACTGCTCACGTGACAGACGTGACGCGAAAAAAAGCAATTTGTATCGTATTTTAAACATTTGTGCGCGTGGTCGTTCTGCACGCTTGCACACACTACGGGTGGCCTCATTGAGTAACATTTGTATTCACGGCGTGCGATGTCACGGGCCTGCATTATAATTGCGGCCTAATTGGATTTAGGTTTGGGAATACCAACAACTTAGTATATTCTTCAGAGAGTTTTCGGTCTCTTTTTAAGAGCATTGAGGATCCTTTTCCTTGGACTCGAAATAGTGTATTTGAACCATTGCATCCCTTGGTATCTCCTGGGTTTAGAAAGGCGAGGTGCCCGGTCCATCCGAAGTTCTTCTTCAGTCACATCGGGTAACAAGAGTAAGAAAAAAATGAAGATAGATTTACAGGTCATCTATGTCTTCTGCAACATATTTAATTCACAGATTATTGTGGCAGGACAGGTCTTCTTGTTTACTTTGTAGTGATTCGTAAGAGGCCTCCAGGTGAAGTACCTTCTGCTCCAGATCTGTGTGAGTAGTAGCAAGTTCATCTTGTTAGCTGTTATATTCTGTCTCAGTTCTTGCACTACTTTATTTAGTTCTGCTTGGATAGTAAGTGTACATTCTTTAAATAGAGCTTGTAGCTGTTTTCTAGATGCTGGTACTGGAATCTTTGATTCAGTTTCAGATGAATAGGATCCTTCTCGATAGGATCTGCCTCTGCTTGATGTGAGCTGCCACACAGTGGGTTTCCCCTTCTAGCGAAGAATTGGGAGACATAGTCGTTGCTTTTTAGCTTTGTTTTCATTCTTAGGATTCTGAATGCTATTGAGTTGCTGGTACAGTAGTTAGGGAGAAAAGTGAGAAATGCTGATGTTCAGGTGTTAGTCCTATTAGATATGATTTGTCGTCCAATAAAACTTGATCTTAGTCATTCTGCTCCACCTTGTGTGTTTCCCTTTGACATATAATTTGTTAAGGTGTGAGAAGGCGGGAGGGAGGAGCGAGAGCAGGGGGGAGAGGAGGTGTGAGAGCAGAAGGGGTGTGTGTGAGAAAGGAGGAGGGGGGTAGGTGAGAGGACAGGTGAAGAGGAGGGGGCGAATGAGATTATCAGCCATGCTTTTCCCTTAGTGTAGAGCTCACCTCCCCATTTCAGTCCAACTCCAGGCCTCATCTCAGTCCCACTCCGGGCTTTCCAAACAGTGGCCCGCCACCTCACATAGCCCCTCCGTGTCTCCAACCTCTGCAGTGATGAGACTAAATCTTGGCCGCCATCTTGGATTTCGGCACTCTGGGAGAGTGGAGGCCTATGAGTGCTCCGTGGCCACGACCAAGCGATCGGCCTGAGCCCATCAGTACCACCGGAGCACTGCCACACTCGCTGATCTGCAGCCTCTCCAGTTGCTCGCCTCACTGAGCCTGATCCAGAGCCTCTCCTCACTGTAGGGAGGGACCACCCATGCCACTCGCACAGCAAGCGGCCAACTCCAAAGAAGGCTCACAGTTGCTAGTGTGTCCCTCGGCCAAGCGGCTATAGGGATGCCCAGACACCCATAAGCTGGCAGTGTGAAGAAATAGTTAAAGAGTGGTGCTTAAATCTAATTGTAGTGACTTCAATTAGTGCACGTGAATAATTATAACAGTGTATCAATGTGAAAACATCAGTGAATGTGACCCAAATAAAAATAATAAATGCAGCTTCAACCCTTTGTGCAGATTGTTTTTCTTCAATCTAAGATATGTCTGGTTACAGGATACGGGGGAGCGCAGGTATATATAAAAAAGAGCAAACACAAGTGTTGCAGAGTACATGCAACTAAACACGTGGGTTCTTTGAATAAGGCTTATTTATTTTAGCCTTAAAACACACAGCACACCAAAAACAAATACCTTCTCATCAGCAAACAAAAGAAAAATAGCTTTTTTTTTAGCAGGCAGAGCAAAATAGTTTCTCTTTAGCAGACAGAGCAAAAATAAGGTTCTCTTTAGCAGACAGAGCAAAAATAAGGCAGCTCCTCTTTTGCGTGCAGGAGCCAGACAGTTCATAAACCATGTACTTTGCAAACAGACCTTATATCAGTAATCTCTTGAGTAACTCACTCCTGTCTCCTGACCAGCTAGCTGCATGTGTGCACATCCTGGGGTTTTAACACACCTTGATTAGGCAGCTGGGATTCAACTAATTGCCATGAGCTTCCCAGCTGAAGTTAACCTCATCACTGCTGCACTGCAGACTAAACATATGTCTGTCAGGCATATAGCTGGTGGCTTTTATTCACCCTGTCACATTCCTCCCCTGTTAGTGTGTGGCTGGGGCTACGCATGGCTGAAGCCCGACCATCCACCCCTTCTCTAGAAAAGAAATCAGCATTTGCGTTCTCTTTTCCCGGCCTGTGCTGAATCTCAAATGAGAAGGGTTGGAGGGCCATATACCACCTAGTTAACCTAGCATTGGAATCTTTCATGCTATTTAACCACTTCAGTGGAGCATGATCCGTCACCAAAGTAAAATGGACTCCTGCCAGGTAATGCCTCAAAGCCTCGATTGCCCACTTTACTGCGAGGCACTCTTTCTCAATCACTGAGTAGTTTTTTCCCTTGGGAACAATTTCCTACTCAGGAAAAGGATAGGATGTTCAACGCCCTCAAACTGTTGTGACAACACTGCCCCTAGCCCTATCTCTGATGCATCTGTTTGCACTACAAAAGGGCTGTTGAAGTCTGGGCTTCTAAGGACAGGACCCTCTGATAGACACCTTTTTATGTCCTCAAAGGCTCTCTGACACTCCCTTGACCATACCACTTGTGTAGGGGCACACTTTTTTGTGAGGTCCGTTAAACGGGCTGTACTTCCGAGTAGTTGGGGTTGAACCGCCGGTAGTATCCTGCTAAACCCAGCAGAGAGCGTACCTGCGTTTTTGTTTGGGGGGTAAGAACTTCTTTCAGGGCAACTACCTTGTCGGCTAGTGGCCTTACTTTTCCACCTCCCACTGCATACCCTAAGTATTTGGTTTCCGCCTTACCCAAGGCACATTTCTTAGGGTTGGCTGTGAGCCCTGCCTCTCTTAGAGATTAGAGGACCGCTTTCAGCCTATTTAGGTGGGCCCGCCAGTGTTTACTATAAATGACAATGTCATCTAGGTAGGCTACGGCATAAGTCCTATGGGGTCTCAGCACCTTATCCATGAGTCTCTGAAATGTGGCTGGGGCTCCATGCAGTCCAAATGGCATTGTCACAAACTGGTATAAACCCACGGGAGTGGCAAAGGCTGTTTTGCACTTGGACTTTTCCTCTAAGGGTATTTGCCAGTATCCTTTTGTCAAGTCCAGCGTGGATATATATTCCACGTTACCAAGGGCGTCAATTAATTCGTCCACCCTTGGCATCGGATATGCGTCAAACTTGGATACCGCATTGACCTTTCGGAGGTCCACACAAAATCTTACCTTCCCATCGGGTTTAGGGACCATAACTAGTGGACTACACCACTCACTGCATGATTCCTCAATCACTCCTAAGTGTAACATTTCTTGTACCTCCTTCTCTACCAGGGCCCTACGACTTTAAGGCAACCTACTGCACCGACACACTTTATTCGAGCAAATACCCAGTATGTACCTGACAGATACCTGGAATGCGCCGCTCCTCACCTCTGACAAGCCCCGTTGCGTTTGCCTTCCCAGCCTGGGTTCATGCCTGGCTGACGGGCGGCTGATCTGTTAAATGATAATGATTAGGATTTAATAGGCTGCAATGCTTCGCGTGTCTACCAGATGGCATAAATTCATGAATTGTAATGCAGTATATATATATATATATACTGTGCAGTATTGCAGCCAGCGGGAATAAAATGCTTCAATCCCTGCCTGGAAAATACCTCAATGCACTCGGGCAGAAAACAGTCACAAACCTCAATACACCCGGGTATACCCGAATTCGTGGGACTAGCCGAGCTCGAATAAAGTGTGTCGCCAGTGTATAAGGACGGGAACGTACTTTTACCCCAGGTGCTGTCTCAGTCGCATGTGAAATTAAGTTAGTTTGCCCTGGTAAATCAGAAAAAACATCATGGAATTGTGTAATTATTGCTAACAAGTCCCCTTTTTATTCAGAGGAAAACTGTTTACCCGTTGGGATTTTATCGTCACCCACGCTGTTCTCCCGTGGGGGCTGAGGACCCAAGTCTGTTTCCTCCTCCACCGGGTGGATGAATAGAGACCGCTGCATCTTCCAGGGTTTCAGCAAGTTCACATGGTAAATTTGTTTTCCCTTCCTGGACCCTGGTTGAGCGATCTCGTAATCCACATCAGCCGTGCGGCGGAGTACTTTGAATGGGCCCTGCCATTTGGCCAGGAGTTTACTCTTGCAACTGGGTAATAATAACATCACCTGGTCTCCTGGATGAAACACTCTCAAGCGAGCATTCTGATTGTAATGTCTCTCCTGACTGTCCTGGGCTGATCTAAGATTCTCCCTAACAAAATGGCCTACCACATCTAGGCGCTTCCTAAGGTCTAGTACATATTGCAGGGTATTCTAAGAAGGGGACCGCTGTTCCTCCCAGGACTCCTTTAGGAGGTCTAGGATACCCCAGGGTTGGCGGCCATAGAGCAGTTCAAATGGAGAGAATCCCGTGGAGGCCTGGGGAACTTCCCGCACTGCAAACAGCAGAAAAGGGAGAAGTTCATCCCAGGCTCTCTTCAGTGAATCTACAAATTTCCTCAGCATCCCTTTTAGAGTTCGGTTAAATCTTTCCACCAATCCGTCAGTCTGTGGATGGTAGACCGATGTCTGAACAGACTTGACCTCTAGTAATTTTAAGACATCCTGCATCAGTTTAGCCATAAAATGTGTACCTAGGTCTGTAAACATAACCTGGGGAAATCCAACCCGTGAGAACAATTCCAACAACTTGTTGGCTACTTGCTTCGCCGTTGCTGTTCTCAGGGGGAATGCCTCAGGATATCTTGTTGCATAATCAACTATTACAAGAATAAACCTGTGTCCTTTCGCAGAAGGTTCTAGAGGTCCTTCAAGGTCTACCCCAATCCTCTCAAAGGGAATTGACACCAAGGGTAGAGGAACCAAGGGGCTGGTTTTTGTCCCTTTGGACTAGTTAGCTGGCACTCCGGACATGCCGCGCATAACTTAGCAATATCACTATGCATCCCTGGCCAATAGAATCGGGATGAAATATGGTCCAATGTTTTATCCCTGCCCAGGTGACCACCCCAAGGGACAGTATGGGCTAGAGTGAACACAGATTTAACAAACGCCTTGGGAACCAATATCTGTCTGGTGACCTCCCCTGTTTGTGTCTGCCTATTCACCCTATACAGGATATCATTTGATAGCTCAAAATGGGGGAATACTATCACCCCCTGTGCATTTAAGATCTGCTCATCAATTTTCACCACCTTGTCATACTGTCTAGCAAGGACTGGGTCTTCCCTTTGCCTCTGGCGAAAATCAGGGAGGTATAGGTCTGGTAAATCTCCAGGGCCCATATCCCCCTCCCTCTGGCCATCCCCAGTCATCACTTGTGACTTCTGGCTATTAGAATGGTCACCTTGAGACCCAGATTTCTGCAACCAGTCCTGTTTGTCAGAGCGTCTTTGCTTCCAAGTCTTTTGAACCCGGTGTCTACTGGGAAAAAGGTCTGCCGGGAAGGGAAACAGTTTGCCAGGGTTCTCCTGAGCCATAGAATAAGGCTCCTCGTGAGAGACTGGAGCCATTAGGTCCGAAAAGAAAGGCCAGTCCCGGCCGAGCACAACGGGGGCAGGGAGCCAAGGAGCGACTCCTACTTCAAGGTAGGCCTCCTGGCCTTTTACCTGTAGCCAGATTTTGGCCATTGGATACCGCTTTACATCGCCGTGTACACATTCTATACTCCATGGGGAGTCAAAAGAACACACGTTAGGCGGTAACAGTTCCTGGAAGACCAGAGTTTTCCCAGAGCCCCAATCTACAAGGGCCTGGACGGTTTTCTCCCCAACCTGGGCTGGAAGTAGCCAGGGCTTGTAACTTTCTCCAGTGAAGGCTGAGGCGACGGTCCTGCTGAAGGAACAATCCATCTGTGGACAGTCCACGTGCCGGTGGCCTTGTTCTCCGCAGGCGGAACATGGAGAGGGTTCCCTCGCAGGAGGGTGCCGCGGATAGCGCTCCGCTGGACCGGATACTGGAGACCAGGCATCTGGTGGGTCCTGGGCGCGACGTCCTCGGAATTTCCTCTCATTTGGCGACCAGCTGACATCATGAAGGGGATGAGGGTCTCGGCGGGGACCAGCATTTGGACTCCGCCCTTGCTGGAACGACTAGTCCTTCCGTTGGACTTGGCGGTTGCGTATGAACTGGCTGTAGGTTCCCCGTTGATCCGACCTCCCTCTTTGGGCATCCGCAAGTGCTGGTGGAGTCGGATCCGTCAGGTCCAGGACACTCGCCTGCTCCTCAGCCCCAAGGAAGTTCTCCACGAGTCGGTCCGCCAAAGCTAGGGTTTCAGCAGCGTGGCATTTTACCCACTAGCGTGCGGAAGGGGGTATTATCTGTAGGAATTGTTCCAACACCACCTGCTCAAGAATTGCCTCCTTAGTGCACTCCTCGGGTTGTATCCAGCGCATACAAAAGTCCAATAACCGCTGAGCGAGGACCCGGGGTCTCATCTTAGCAGTGTACTTCATGTTCCGGAACTGCTGCCGGTAGGTTTGCAGGTTCTTGATTGGCAGACCCCTGGAGTTGGGTCAGCATCCTGGCCATCCGCTCATCCTGTGCTGCCTGTAGTCTTTCATCTCTCTCTGCTTGTAGCTGGGCCTGCTCCTGCATTAGCTGTCCCTGCTGTCTGGTCTGCTCGCACAAAAACTCTTTCAAAGCTTCTTCCATTTTTCTCATTCTTGTGTGTGTGTGTGTGTGGCCCTTTAACTGCAGGGGCCTTTTGAAAATCCCGGCACTTCTGACACCATATGTTGCAGACTACATGCAACTAAACACGCGGGTTCTTTGAATAAGGCTTATTTATTTTAGACTTAAAACATACAGCACACCAAAAACAAATAACTTCTCATCAGCAAACAAAAGAAAAATAGCTTTTTTTTAGCAGGCAGAGCAAAATAGTTTCTCTTTAGCAGACAGAGCAAAAATAAGGTTCTCTTTAGTAGACAGAGCAAAAATAAGGTTCTCTTTAGCAGACAGAGCAAAAATAAGGCAGCTCCTCTTTTGCGTGCAGGAGCCAGACAGTTCATAAACCATGTACAGGCATACCCCAGTTTAAGGACACTCACTTTAAGTACACTCGCGAGTAAGTACATATCGCTCAATAGGAAAATGGCAGCTCACGCATGCGCCTGTCAGCATGTCCTGAACAGCAATACCGTCTCCCTACCTGTATCGAAGCTGTGCGCAAGCCGGGAGACTATAGAGCCTGTTACAAATGCGTTATTTACATCAGTTATGCACATACATGAAGATTGCAGTACAGTACATGCATCGATAAGTGGGGAAAAGGTAGTGCTTCACTTTAAGTACATTTTCGCTTTACATACATGATCTGGTCCCATTGCGTACGTTAATGCGGGGTATGCCTGTACTTTGCAAACAGACCTTGTATCAGTAATCTCTTTAGTAACTCACTCCTGTCTCCTGACAAGCTAGCTGCATTTGTGCACATCCTGGGTTTTTTTAACACACCTTGATTAGGCAGCTGGGATTCAACTAATTGCCATGAGCTTCCCAGCTGAAGTTAACCTCATCACTGCTGCACTGCAGACTAAACATATATCTGCCAGGAATGTAGCTGGTGGCTTTTATTCACCCTGTCACAACAAGCATATAGTGCAAATATGTCTGTTCAAGTGGTGTGGTTCTTAGAACAAAGTAGCCCAATGAGATTTCTACTTACAGATTTCTCAAGGGAATCATGTGTGTAAAGGTATCTTTGTGAGATATATGGTCAACATCCAAATCTCCCCCGAATCAAAGTGATGGGACCTTAGCAGGATGAAAGAGAAGCACAAAACATAGTGCAGACTGTTCCAATTTTTATGTAAAATCAATATAAAAATTTGCACTCACATTTGGCAAATCAAAACAAGCAGATTGGGATAAGATCCCCGCCACGAAGTAAGTATGCTCCCATAGGTGAGCTGGTAGACTGCGCCTGTGATGCCGTGGATATAAACGGACCCCTATGAGGCTGGGAAGAACGCTTTCGATCAGCTGTCAACACGCGTCTTCTCACTGCCTGGCCCTGGGTCATCACGTCTCGCATCTCTCGTACTAAATCTGTAAGTAGAAATCTCATTGAGCTACTTTGTTCTAAGAACCACACCACTTGAACAGACATATTTGCACTATATGCTTATGTTGACTCTTTTTTATATATACCTGCGCTCCCCAGTATCCTGTAACCACCCATAAGCTGGCAGGCAGAGAGGGACAGTGATGGCGCAAGGCCCATAAACCTAACATGGTCCATCCACGATGCTCCATCAACTAGGCCTCATCATACAGGTGTGTGGAAAAAAGTCATGCCAGAATCAAAAGAAATCTCAGAGGACCTCAGAAAAGCAGTTATTGATGCTCATCAGTCTAAAAGGGGTTACAAAACCATTTCTACGAATTTGGGGCTCCACCAAGCCACTGTCAGACAAATGGAGAAAGTTCAAGACCACAGTCACTCTATCCAGGAGCGGTCATCCTACCAAAATCTCTCCAAGAACAAACTGGCAAATCGTACAGGAAGTTATAAAGAACCCCAGAGTAACATCCAAGGATCTGCAGACCACTCTCGTCTTGGCAATGTGGGTGTTCATGACTCAACTATCAGAAAAAGACTGAACAAGAATGATGTTCATGGAAGGATAGCCAGGAGGAAACCACTGCTCTCTAAAAAGAACATTGCTGACATTGGAAGTTCACCAAAGAGCACATAGATGACGCACAAGACTTCTGGAACAATGTTCTCTGGACAGACGAGTCAAAGTTAACTTTTTGGCCTTAATGAGAAACATTATGTTTGGCGAAAACCAAAATTGTGTTCAAACAGAAGAACCTCATCCCAACCGTCAAGCATGGTGGTAGGAATGTGATGGTTTGAGCCTGCTTTGCTGCCTCAGGACCTGGATGGCTTGTCATCATTAACACAACCATGAATTTTGCACTGTATCAGAAGATTCTATAGGAGAATGTCAGGCAATCCTTCTGTGAGCTGAAGGTGAAGCGAAAGTGGGTCATGCAGCAAGACAATAATCCTAAACATACTGTACAAGAAGATCTACAAAAGAATGGCTGCAGAAGAAGAAACTATATTTTAGAATGACCTAGTCAAAGTCCGGACCTAAACCCCATTAAAATGTTGTGGCAGGACCTGAAGTGAGCTGTCCATGCAAGGAAGCCCTCAAATGTCACTGAGTTGAAGCAGTTCTGTAAGGAGGAATGGGTCAAAAATTCTCGAAACCGTTTTTTTTATGCTATATGTGATATATATATATATATATATATATATATATATATATATATATATATATATATATATATATATGTTGTATTTGCATATTTGCTTTCCTGTGGAGGGTTTTTGTCACTTTTTTTACTCACCATAACTTAACTTAGTATTATGGTATAGCCTATCCCATAGCCTCTTTTGCATACCCAGTCAATCAACCCCACACTGATGAGACCCATCAAGGTCGAAACAGCTGTCTGTGGGTGGTTCTCTGGGTATGCACCCTAACCCTGGCTGTGCTCAAAGCTGTGACCATGCAGCAAGCTTAAGCCTATAGGGAACCATGTTAAAAAAGGTTTTTGAGGCAAGAAGTGGCACTGTGTGCTCATTTGCATGTCATTTCCCAGAATCCCTTGCTGCAGTGGAAGTGCTGTATGCTGGGTGATAATGGTGAAAGGCGGGGTTGCAGACCTGCCTAAGACATGCAGATGAGCATACAGTTGTATTTGCATATATATATATATATATATATATATATATATACAGGCATACCCCGCTTTAAATACACTCACTTTAAGTACACTCGCGAGTAAGTACATATCGCCCAATAGGCAAACGGCAGCTCACGCATGCGCCTGTCATCACGTCCTGAACAGCTATACCGGCTCCCTACCTGTACCAAAGCTGTGCGCAAGCGGGGAGACTATAGAGCCTGTTACAAATGCGTTATTTACATCAGTTATGCACGTATATAACGATTGCAGTACAGTACATGCATCGATAAGTGGGAAAAAGGTAGTGCTTCACTTTAAGTACATTTTCGCTTTACATACATGCTCCGGTCCCATTGCGTATGTTAATGCGGGGTATGCCTGTATATATATATATATATATTGTGACAAACGGCTTACTCCGGGGCTCCGTCGTTTGTCCGGGACTGTTTAGAACACGGTCTTTTAGGGTAGGTTAAATGATGAGGCGTCAGGTACTGTTCCTTTAAACAGGCTATGCCTGGTTTATTCAGTCCCAGGCACTGAGACTGCCACAGTGCATACAACAGAAAACAGATCAAAACAAAAGCTGCTCACCTGAGCGATAACTTAACTTAGATATCCCTGACTCAGGGTTGGAAGTGGCTTTTCCACTTCCAACATCAAAACACGGTACTTTTGCAGTCTTACACAAATGAACAGAAAGATTGAACCTGTTTGGGGAAGAGGCTTCTCCCCTCTGTAGTTCAGCAGCCTTCCAGCCTCCTGGCTCTTGTGGGGAGACCACAGCAAACAGGAAATCAGTCTTTCATACCTGATTCCTAATTAGCATGACAGGTGACAGAAATCAGGCAGCAGACAAACTCTGGTCTGGATCTCTCATCCCTCAGTTCCAGCGCTTGCCAAACTGTGGGATGGAGTGTATGTATTATAAGGCTGCACTCCCAGGCCAAACAGGATAGAAACTGTCTAGTATCCTGGGAGCCCTATATACGGAATTTATTACCATCCCCTGGTTTCTGTCACATATCCTCCCCCCCAGCTCAGACCTCGAGGGATGAGCGACCATGGATATTAGGGAGTGCATCCTTGACAACCCGTCAGCATTGCCATGTTTGTGCCCTGACCTGTGTTCCACAGAAAATTTAAAGGGTTGTAGGCTTAGGAACCACCTGGTCACTCTAGCATTCTTTTCCCTGTTTTGACACATCCAGGTAAGGGGTGCATGATCTGTGACCAACCGGAATTTTCTCCCCAACAGGTAGTATTTGAGCGTCTCTACAGCCCACTTTATTGCGAGACACTCTTTCTCTACTATGGAGTAATTTTTCTCCTGGGGATTTAGTTTCCTACTTAAATAAAGGATGGGGTGTTCCTCACCTTGAGACTCCTGGGAGAGTACCGCCCCCAGCCCTACCTCAGATGCGTCGGTTTGGACTACGAACTCTTTGGAGAAGTCAGGTGTGACCAACACTGGTTGGGCACAGAGAGCTTCTTTCAGGCTTCTAAAGGCCTGTTCGGTTTCGGGGGACCACTTTACCATTAGCGGTCCTCTTGCTTTTGTGAGGTCAGTTAGTGGGGTTGCCTTAGTTGCAAAATTGGGAATAAACCTTCTATAGTACCCAATTAACCCCAAAAAGGTCCTTACTTGTTTTTTTTGTAACTGGCCTTGGCCAATTTTGTATCGCCTCCACTTTGAGTGTTTGGGGTTTGAGTAAACCTCTGCCAATAGAATATCCCAGATACTTGGCCTCCTCCAGACCAATAGTGCATTTAGCGGGGTTAGCAGTTAGTCCAGCAGACCGGACTGCGTCAAGCACAGCTTGGACCTTTGGAAGGTGGGATTGCCAATCTTCACTATGGATTACCACATCATCCAGGTAGGCGGCAGCATACCGAGCATGTGGTTTTAAAATTTTATCCATCATTCTTTGGAATGTGGCGGGAGCTCCATGTAAGCCAAAAGGCAACACCTTATACTGAAAGAGGCCGTCTGGGGTTGAGAAGGCTGTCTTTTCTTTTGCCCTTTCTGTGAGGGGAACCTGCCAGTACCCTTTTGTTAGGTCTAGGGTTGTGAGATATCGGGCTTTGCCCAGTCTCTCTACAAGTTCATCTACCCTGGGCATAGGATAAGTATCAAATTTTGACACCGCGTTTAGTTTCCGGTAGTCATTACAAAACCTTGTTGTACCATCTGGCTTTGGGACTAAGACTATAGGGCTGTTCCACCCACTTTGGGATTCCTCAATTACACCTAGTTTTAGCATTTTTTTAACCTCTAAACTTATAGCCTTTCTTTTGGCCTCTGGGATTCGGTACGGTTTAAGGTTAACTCGGACCCCCGGTTCAGAGACTAGGTCATGTTCAATTACGCTAGTTCTACCTGGCCGTATAGAGAAGATTTCTTTGTTTCTTTTCACTAAATTCTGAACCTCTCGTTTCTGATGAACAGACAGGGTTTCAGCTATGCTAACCTCTGGGTCAGTTTCTTGATTCTCTGACGGACCTGGGGGTACTAGGGTTAACAAGACTTCTCTATCTTTCCAGGGCTTGAGTAGGTTTATATGGTAAATTTGCTCAGGTTTCCTCCTACCTGGCTGTCTTACCTTATAATTTACTTCTCCCACTCTTTCCAAGACCTCATATGGCCCATGCCATTTAGCAAGGAATTTACTCTCCACGGTGGGAACCAGAACTAGTACCCTATCACCTGGAGAAAAAATTCTGACCCTAGCACCCTTATTATATGTATTCCTCTGTGCTTCTTGAGCTTTCTCCATGTGTTCCCTCACTATGGGTAGGACTGCAGCAATGCGGTCCTGCATCTGGGCAACATGCTCTATTACACTTCTGTAAGGGGTAACCTCGTGTTCCCAAGTCTCTTTGGCTATATCCAGTAAGCCCCTTGGGTGTCGGCCATACAATAGTTCAAACGGGGAGAAGCCTGTGGATGATTGGGGAACTTCCCTAATGGCAAATAACAGGTACGGTAACAAACAATCCCAGTTTTTCCCATCTTTATCAACCGCCCGCCGTAACATGCTCTTTAAGGTTTTATTGAACCTTTCCACTAAACCATCTGTTTGTGGATGATAGACTGAGGTTCTGAGATGCTTGATTTTTAGGAGTTTACATAGCTCTTTCGTTACTTGGGACATAAATGGTGTTCCCTGGTCAGATAGAATCTCTTTAGGAATCCCGACCCGGGAAAACAGAACTACTAACTCTTTTGCTATGTTTTTAGCTGAGGTGCTACGTAGGGGAACTGCCTCCGGATATCGGGTGGCATAATCTAATATTACCAATATATGCTGATGTCCCCTAGCAGACTTTATTAGGGGTCCTACTAGATCCATAGCAATCCGGTCAAATGGTACCTCTATTATGGGAAGGGGTACCAATGGGCTGCGGTACGCCTTGAACGGGGCGGTGATCTGACATTCTGGGCATGAGGAACAATAATTCGTAATTTCTGCCAGAACCCCAGGCCAATAGAAGCTTCGGAGAACCTTTTCTTTTGTCTTTTCCACCCCTAGGTGTCCCCCCAATGGATGACTATGTGCGAGGTGTAATACTACGTTACGGAATGTCCGTGGTACCAACAATTGTTTAGTTGTAACTGATTTCCTTTTATCAACCCGATATACTAGGTCGTTCTCTACCTCGAAGTAGGGGTAAGCAAGTGACCTATCTGGTTGGCCAGGAGTACTATTCTGGTCCCGTATATTTCCCCTTGCTACCGCTAATGTGGGGTCCTCCCACTGGGCCTTCTTAAAACTCCCAGGACTGACCTCTAGGTCAGCGAGGGTCTTATCCGGTTCTGGGGTGGTAAGTGTCTGCTCAACATCTTGATTTGGGGTATTCCCTACCAAAGTAGTGATGGGGAAGGGAATTTTACAGCACTCCTCCTTTTCCCCCTTCTTATTTGGGCCCTCGTCAACCTCCATTTCTGAAAAAGGGAAAGGATTTGTTTCTTCTAATACTTCGTTATGGTCCGCTATTGAACTCTGGGCGCTATTCTGAGCGGGGGACCACATTTTTAGAAAATGGGGAAAGTCAGTCCCTATTAACACATCATGTGCCAGTTTGGGTACAATACCCACCTTGAAATCTAAAGAACCAAACTCTGTTTCAAAAAAAACATCAACAGTGGAATATTCATGATTATCCCCATGTATACAACAAATTGCCACTCTTTGTGAACTGTTTCCCTGTTTCTTCTTAATGGGCAAGAGGTATTCGGACACTAGTGTGACCATGCTCCCAGAGTCAAGAAGTGCCCGAACCCTCTTACCATTAACCTTTACAAATGCCCACAGATGGTTATTCAAGGGGTCCTCTGGGCTAGGGCCCATACATTGGGACAACAGCGAATAAGGTTCCACGCTGTTGCATTGCATGGGCTCATCATTTAGTGGGCAGATTTTTGCTGTGTGGCCCCTCTCATGACAATTTACACATTTAGGTACATAGTCTGTGTCCCACTTAGAGCCTTTTCCCGGCTCCCCATGTTGGCTATTGCCCTTAGTGTGCGAACCACTGTTGCTGGTGCTGCGTGAAGGTGGTCGCCGCTCTTCAGCGCCCCTTAACCCCGGTACCCTTTTACCGTCTCTGGAAGAGTCCTGGAACCTCGGGTAGTGGGGTTGCTCCACGACTGTGGGTTGCGGGTGCTCTTCTGCTGCATTGTACCTTTCTACGAGGGCCACAAGCTCATCCGCATTGTGGGGGTCACTCCGACTGACCCAACGGCGTAAGGCAGAGGGAAGTTTCCTCAAGAACTGGTCCATGACCAACCGTTCCACGATGTGGCTGGCTGAGTTGATCTCGGGTTGTAGCCACTTCCGGGCGAGGTGGATGAGGTCATACATCTGGCTTCGGGTGGCTTTATCCATCGTGAAGGACCATGCGTGAAACCTTTGGGCGCGAACAGCCGTGGTTACGCCGAGGCGGGCGAGGATCTCGAACTTCAATTTTGCATAGACGTTAGCTTCGGCTGGCTCTAGATCAAAGTAAGCCTTCTGGGGTTCGCCGCTTAGGAAGGGTGCGATTAGACCAGCCCACTCAGCTTCTGGCCATCCCTCTCTCTGTGCCGTGCGTTCAAACGTGAGAAGATAGGCTTCCACATCATCCGAGGGTCCCATCTTCTGAAGGTAGTGGCTTGCCCTGGTCATTTTCGGAACTGGGGCTGCCGCTGCCAGTGGAAGGTTACTGATAGTCCCCCTCAGGATCTCGATTTCCTGCTGTAAGCCCTGAGCGAACCGCTGTTGCTCCTCTCTCAGCAAGCGGTTTGTCTCTTGCTGGTTTGCATTCGCGTTTTGCAGGGCTTCATTCGTCTGTTGCTGGTTTGCATTCGCCTGTTGCTGGTTGGCATTAATCTCTTGCTGGGCTATTAGCAGCTGTTGCTGGGCTGCATTCGTCTGCTGCTGGTTTGCATTAGTTTCTTGCTGGGCTATTAACAGCTGTTGCTGGGTTTCATTCACGTCTTTCTGGGCAGCGACATTGCGTACCAGCGCACCCACCACGTCTTCCATCTTCTTTGCAGAGGATGAAAAAACTTTTTTTTTTTTTTTTTTTTTTTCAAAGTTCTTCAACCCGCAGACCCCCTAGTGCTCTGCCCGCATTCTCCACCATATGTGACAAACGGCTTACTCCGGGGCTCCGTCGTTTGTCCGGGACTGTTTAGAACACGGTCTTTTAGGGTAGGTTAAATGATGAGGCGTCAGGTACTGTTCCTTTAAACAGGCTATGCCTGGTTTATTCAGTCCCAGGCACTGAGACTGCCACAGTGCATACAACAGAAAACAGATCAAAACAAAAGCTGCTCACCTGAGCGATAACTTAACTTAGATATCCCTGACTCAGGGTTGGAAGTGGCTTTTCCACTTCCAACATCAAAACACGGTACTTTTGCAGTCTTACACAAATGAACAGAAAGATTGAACCTGTTTGGGGAAGAGGCTTCTCCCCTCTGTAGTTCAGCAGCCTTCCAGCCTCCTGGCTCTTGTGGGGAGACCACAGCAAACAGGAAATCAGTCTTTCATACCTGATTCCTAATTAGCATGACAGGTGACAGAAATCAGGCAGCAGACAAACTCTGGTCTGGATCTCTCATCCCTCAGTTCCAGCGCTTGCCAAACTGTGGGATGGAGTGTATGTATTATAAGGCTGCACTCCCAGGCCAAACAGGATAGAAACTGTCTAGTATCCTGGGAGCCCTATATACGGAATTTATTACCATCCCCTGGTTTCTGTCACAATATATATATATATATATATATATATACATACATACAGAAGCATAAGGTACAAAATACCAACTGGCCACTGGGAGTATTAATTAACCGCAAGTACAGTATTAACCGCAACTTGCTGTTTTTAAATGTTTTTTTTTTTAAGGGTCCAGGAGTAAAGTCATTAGTATTTGCTTAATCAAGACGGGTGATTGAAAACTTTATTGCATTTCTTTTTAAACTTATATAGTAATGACAGTGTATGTAGCAATGTACGTATTAGGGCTGTTATATAGTGTGTGCGGCTGTGCCCTCGTGCCTGTTCGAAGGCGTGTGCACGTGCTGCATGCTTTTTGTAAGTATACTGTGAGAGCTGTGAAGGTACAGTGTGTGTGTGTGTGTGTGTGTGTGTGTGTGTGTGTGTGTGTGTGTGTGTGTGTGTGTGTGTGTGTAATTTATTATTATCAAAAAAAACAACATTGGTAAAAATAAAATATTTATTAAATTTGTGCAGACACATAAATACACACACACATACACTCACATACATACACATGCATACATATATACACACACACACACATATACATACATTCAGCGCCAGTAGCGGCGCGAAAAGATTATTTTCCCGTCTTTCGGCTCCCTGCTCCTTGCCGTGTGCGCGCGCGGCCCTTGTATAGAAGGGCTGACTAACCTCAGCCATCTATAACTGCCGCGCACGCACGGTGTAGCACGCGGCCGCACTATAGAACGGCCCATATATTGCAGGCACAATGAGTCCCTGCTCAAGAAAATGTATAATCTTATGTTGGTGCCAGAGACACTGGGAGATAAAGTAACATGCACAAATTCATAAGGAGTTGACACTGGGATTGGAACTGAATTCGCCCACTTCAAAGGCAGTGACATTACGTGTCCCAAAACCGCAATACTACAGTGCATTGATGTCTGCGCTTGCCTGGGTACACCGGAGAGTAGTAGAGATGTACGGTACAAAGGATAAACCAGGCACTCACATGACTTCTAAAAATGTTCCCCAAAAATTAATTAACGGGTTAACAATTTAGTTCTCACTGAAAACCTTTGTTTGTTGCCAAGGTCTTGATTTCAATAGCTTTAGATCATATTAAATTAGCTCCTAACTATTGTGACCTTCCAAACCATTATTGAAGTGGTCAATGGTTTCGGAAAAGTTTGAGCGCACATGGAGACAAACATTTTCAATGTAAAAAGTAGCACTAATACCATAACACGCAATTCTTTCAGATACTGTATACACTTAACATGCTAGTAAAGTGGAAGCAATACATGGGGTGCATGCTGTAAAATGACCCACTGGGTTATTGAAGACTCATGATACATTCTTCAGCAATGAATAGGTCAAAGTGAGTGTATCGCTGAATAGAGTATGTACAAAAAAGAGTAAAGATCTTCAAAATCCAGGGGGAGCATGAGAGGAAATCAACAAAAGAGAAGTACAGGTGAAAAAATATCTAAGTGCAGGTGTCTGGAACATATGTGCGGGAGGCACACATGGAGACGGTGGCGGTGAGAGAGTAATAACTCACGACATCCTATACCTTTACACTGTTGTGTTGCATGCTTTTAAAATCGTACACCGTATGAGTGCGATTTTTTTCCCTTTTTGTATCTAAAGTTTTTTACCCATTTGATCTGCGCAATGGTTCCTATCTCTCTTTTCCACTGCGGTTCCAACTACCTGATTCCTCTATACAAAGAACTACATTGCCACAGTTTTGGATTTGCCCATCTAGACCTACCACACTGTTAGTAGGCATCACATAGGTGCCAAGTTATCTATATAGGCATCACATATGTGCCAGACACCTGCACTTAGATACTTTTTGTTTATTTTATTTTTTTCTCTTTTCTTTTGTTGATTTCCTCTCATGCTCTCCCTGGATTTTGAAGATCGTTTGAATCTTTTAGGGACCAGTGAAGACAGCCCCTACCAGTGGGTCTGAGTAGGGGGTTACAAGCCAATTTTTTTTTTTAATTTCACAATTCACTGCATTGATTCACTGGTGCACTATCGTTTATATACAGTCGCATGTTAAATAATGTAAATATGTCACTTGATTCACTTTATACTGTACTTGTCATGTGCGTCCAGAGGGAGCACCTATTTTTCACCTTGTTTGCACATAAAAGGAGTAAAGAGCAGGTTGATAGGAAACATGCACTTGCACCACCAGCTAACTCTGCCATTTCTTTGTGGGGAAAAAAGCTTTTCAACAACATATGTAATTCATATACTGTAGAAAGCTGATCTTCCTCCATATACTTTTTTTTTTAACAACCAGCGATCAGTTTGCTACTTGTTCATGTCCTCTTAGAACTTTTAAACTCAACAATCGGGAAATTTTTGAGTGCAAAACACAGAAAAATTGTAAGACCAAGTTTAAAGCCTGTCACTGAATTTCAGTGGCAACATAGAGCGAAGGTTGACCATGGATTCCAAATTCACAGCCATACAATTGGTAGAACTGGCAACTGTACCTATTTGGCTGGTACAATACCGTTTTTCCACTGGGTGTACCGATCTCAAAGCTGAGTACCTGCTTGTATGCTGGTTTTCATTCATTCCTGCTGGGCCCATCATATTATCTGCTGTTTTTGTCTTTCTCCTGCGTTGTGATTGGCGGTGCCACTCCTACACAACCCCTGCAGTAATACCCAGTGTGCAGGCACATGGAAGGAAGGCTCTGCTCTTTCCCTGCACTACAGCTGTGCAGCATCCCTACAGGACATTTAGTGACCAAGGAGCAGAAAAATATATTAAAAGAGTGCTGATAAGTCTCAAACAAATATATAAATATTTTAAAATATAAATATCAGGGGAAAAAATCCCTATACAGGCATACCCCGCATTAACGTACGCAATGGGACCGGAGCATGTATGTAAAGCGAAAATGTACTTAAAGTGAAGCACTACCTTTTCCCCACTTATCGATGCATGTACTGTACTGCAATCGTTATATACGTGCATAACTGATGTAAATAGCGCATTTGTAACAGGCTCTATAGTCTCCCGGCTTGCGCACAGCTTCGATACAGGTAGGGAGCCGGTATTGCTGTTCAGGACGTGCTGACAGGCGCATGCGTGAGCTGCCGTTTTCCTATTGAGCGATATGTACTTACTCGCGAGTGTACTTAAAGTGAGTGTCCTTAAACTGGGGTATGCCTGTAATATATAAATTTATATGTATTAATAGTTCAGCTGGCGCTCTCACCTACATATGATTTGTATGTAAAATCCAAATAACCTCAAAAATAGAAGTATTAACAAATAAATTCAATACATATGTATAATAGAAAAAAAAAATATATATATATATATATATATATATATATATATATATATAATCCACAGAAGCAGCCGGCACTCCACTTGCAAGTAGAAAAAATTGGGTGCTTGTCCCATAAAGCAATAATAAACCATACGATACCGTTTGAAGCACGAGATCAGGAGACAGCACTCTGGTAAGTTTGATCACAAGTTTTTGTATTGAAAAAGACACATAAACCGACGTTTCGGTCCCCCAGTGGGACCTTTCTCAAGGTCACACCACCTTGAGAAAGGTCCCACTGGGGGACCGAAACGTCGGTTTATGTGTCTTTTTCAATAAAAAAACTTGTGATCAAACTTACCAGAGTGCTGTCTCCTGATCTCGTGCTTCAAACGGTATCGTATGGTTTATATATATATATATATATTGTGACAAACGCCCCTCTTTTGTAGTGCTGACGTCTGTCTGGGTTCTTCCCGACACAGTCTTCTAGGGTTATTTAATACAAAAACAGGATCATGCAAAGTATTAAGCTGCTTAACTCAGGCTTCTGCCTGCTTTTTTTTCATCCAAGTAAGGTACTGCAGCTTTAACATGTGTAGGTTAGAGGTACTCAGATACTTTCATTCAGCAGTTCACTCATTTCATTGTTACAGTATTTCCCACACTGTTATTTCAAGTAAAAAGAAACCAAACTATATAAACAAAATCCTATCCCTTTCAGGGATCTAACTACACATCAAAATCAGTCTCTCTAACAGCTGCTGGCCAACTAAACTGGTTCCCCAGCTTAAAACAATGCTCTCTCATTTAGGGTCACAAGATACAGCACAGTCTTTTAGCAACAGCAGTAACCATTTGTTTGTCTTATCTGTTTGGGGTGTCCAGGCAAATCCTCTGGTACTGTGATACGTGGAGAGGCCGTCAACCTCGATACTGGATGCAGGAGAGTAGAGACACCCCCAGCCCCCAGGCTCCAAGGAGAGAGAGTGAAATGCAAAACCTCTCTGCTCTAAATACCTGTGCATGTGATTAGAAGAGCAGGTGAGGGAGAACTAGAGCCATTGTAATCTGTGGTCTGGATTTTCCATCCAGCTGCCTGAGTTAATGTGAAACTGTGGAACGGATCATTTTTAGCTATTCCTGCACTTTCTGCTCTAAAATGGGGCAGAAAGCTGCCTAACATCTTTGGACTATGTCACAATATATATATATATATATATATATATATATATATATATATATATATATATGATCCAATATACATAAAATCTTGGAGTCCAATTCAGTCTCTATATGGGTATGCAGCTTCTAAGAACCGGATCCAACCCTCAGGTCCAGAAGAAACTATAGAAACAAAAAAAAGAAAAAAGCGCAAAACCCATAGTGTAGTATAGTCAGTTTAAGTGAAAGAAATACGGTTAGAAACACTTACATAGGTAAGTTGTTACAGAATAAGGCACTTCAGTTAAAATAGACTGGGTCACAGTGTCCACCGGTATAGTTGCAGTCCTCCTGTTTGCCTTCCAAGTGTTCCTTGTCGTTCTCTGTCCTCCTCTCGATCGCCAGCGTGATCCCGCTTCCACGTCACGTGACTCACGGCTCGTGACAGCGTATGCGTCGTCAATCGGGGGTTGGGCTTCAGCCAACACTCACTCCCCTTCTCAGTCAGACAAGCAGGATCTCTGTGCTCTCCGTAAGCTCCCAGTAATGTCCAAACTCAAAGGCAACCTTAGCAGATACAGCCCTACGCGTTTCGAGGAGCTTCTCCTCTTCGTCAGGGAGCTATAGCTGCAAGGTTGCTGGTGATCCTATATATAGGGGTGCTTCTTCCGCTACCACCAATGAAAACTTATATTAAAATTAGTTCCCATAGTTGCTGTTTGTAGTATACACAGTGATAAGGGGAATAGGGGCAAGGCCAAAAACCCATATCCCTCAAACTAATGCCACAATAGCAAATATACATAAAGCATCCACGCCCAAGGAAGCTTTTTTAGGGAGAACTACAAGATCCAAAACCAGGAATATATATCAAGAAAAAGAGAGGATAGAGAGGGACCTAAGGAAAATTGTTTTTTTCCAACCACGAAGGACCAAGGGGCCCCACGAGGTACCAGAAGGGGCAAGAGAGGGAGGATCAAGAGAAAAAAGAAAGGAGAAATTTGGTACCCCTCAAAGGAAATATTAAAAGAAGTTGGTATTTTTAATTTATCCTCCAAAATAATAAATAATGAACAGATACAGTAGCGGCAGCTTTTATTTGAACAAATGCCGGCGGCATGCCGGGATCTACTCCGGCTGGCGCCAGTCAAGACCGCGCGCCGCCGCGTTTCCTCCACGCACCCCCTCTCCACTTCGGGCGCATTTTAGCCCCCCTTCCCGACCCCGAACCCGGCTCCTGCTCTGCCCCTCTGCTTCCCCGCACCCCCGCATACCTCACTTTAAACTCCAGGGCTGTCGGGGAAGCCGGGGAAGCCGGGCGCGCACGTGACTGTGACGTCACAGTGCGCCGCAAAAAGCCGCGTCACCACGCTTCCCGCATGCATCCTGCCGTGCGGGAAGTGTTCAAATAAAAGCTGCCGGTACTGTATGTGCTTTACAAAAAGGGCTTTCTTTTGCGCCAACGAGTTAACCTAAGCTGTTTGATTTATTTATTGATTTTAAAAAAATTATCAGAAAAATTGACATTGAAGCGTCACTACTCTAAAATACAAAATTTAATTCAGATGAATGATGACGGCACAGATCCAGGAATTCTGGATCTTATACCATCAATATCCAATGATATTGACTGCTCTAAAAGGGATTTAGATTTTACAATTCATGATAATTCCGGAGACTTATTCAACCACATATCCTATATTTATACTTATTCAACCACATATCCTATATTTATACTTATTCAACCACATATTCTATATTCTAGACTTATTCCACCATATGATCCTAATAATATAGAGCCAGGAATCAAACATACAGCTTTTAGACCAAAATCTATTTTTAATCCAGTTCAATCTAAAGGGACTTTTTTTTAGATAAATGTTATGCTTTGGTGTATCAAGATTTTAAATTGTTGTGTGAACAAGATTCAAATAATAATATAATTAAGAACAATCTTTACAGATGGGAAATGAAGGCTATAGAGGAGTTGAAATCTGATGTCAACATAGTGATAAAGCAGGCAGATAAAGGTGAAGGTATCGTTGTGCAAGATCGGGCACATTATATGGAAGAGGGCCTACGCCTGATTAATACAATTTATGAATTTTTATTAAGGGAACCCACACTGGATTTTCAGTCAGACTTGGATGCAATGCTTAAAGAAGCATTTGCAGCGGGCATATTGAATCAAAAAGAATTAGTTTTTTTAACGATCACATATCCTAAAATCCCTTTTATGTTTCACCTTCCCAAAATACACAAAACTATTAATAAACCCCCAGGTAGATCTATCGTGGCCGGTATAGATAGTCTAACATCTAACCTTTCTAAATATGTGGACTCATTTTTACAGGAATATGTAATTAAACTTCCTTCCCACATCAAAGATACTACCCATGTGCTAAATTTATTAGCTGGAATACAATGGCAACACAAATTTATTTGGGTAACTTGTGATGTGGAATCATTGTATCCGAACATTTTACACAAAGAAGGATTGTTGCCATGGAATACTTTTTAATGAGAGATACCTCCTTGACAATTTTACAACGTGAGTTTATTTTAGATAGTGTACAGCTTATTTTAACTCGTAATTATTTTACATTTCAAGACAAATTTTATTTACAAAAGAAAGGGACGGCGATGGGGACATCCTTTGCCCCGAGTTATGCTAATCTTATGATGGGGTATTGGGAAGAATTTTATATATGGAATAACAATCCCCATATTGCCAACCTTGTACATTTTAGAAGATTTATTGATGATATTATAATTCTATGGAAGGGGAGCTCATTTGAATTACAAAAATGTATAGATTACATCAATTTTAATCCTTTTAATTGAAAATTCATATATGAGCACAATCCCACTAATATCATATTTTTAGATTTAGCTGTTACAAGTGACGAACAGAAACAAATTTTTACTAAAACTCATTTCAAGGAGGTTGACTGTAATAAGTTTTTAGATACGGCTAGCAACCATCATCCCAGATGGATTGCAAACATAGCATATAGCCAATTTTTAAGAATTAGACGTAATTGCAATAGAAAGGAGGACTTTATTAGTCACTCAGCTTTACTTAAAACTAAATGATTGAATAAAGGACACAGCGAGAAGAATATTGAACAAGCATATACAAAAGCATTTTCTACAGCGAGATCTATTACCCTAAAAAATAAGGATAAGGAAAACACTATAATGCTGCATCTAAACAAATTAACCCCATAATGAGTAAACATTAGAATGTATTAAAGTGTGATCCGATTTTAGCTACCATTATTACAGAGAGGCCGAAGGTAATTTATACCATGTTTTCTACTGTGTATTTGTTTTTGCTTGTTTAGAGTTAAGCAGTTCACATATGTATTGTCTGTACCTTTTGTATGTTTAAAGTTTTTTTGGTAGACTCCGGCATTATCTGGGACAGCTAGGGGCTTTGATCGCCTACTCCATGCTAAACACTGACAGTGCCTCGCGACCTAGTATCGCGAGAACACGGCCATGTGACGTGTGGGGGCGGGCGTTCAGTCCACAGCTGCCATAAATGCTGGCGTCTTTATGAAGGCCGTTACTCTTTGACAAAGTACCCGAGAGATACGAAACGCGTCAGAGTGCGCTTCCGCGAGGTGCCCGCTATTTTTGTATATGCCCAGTAGCTAATAAATCATTATTTTTAGCGACCCAGCAGCATCAGCCTTTCATTTGGCATTTTCCACAACAGCAGTGCTTGGCGCTTCTCCCCTGCTGGGGATTCCTTTTCCTGCATTATCCATTTGAGCCGGTGCACGCCTATCCAGATTGCTTCAATCAAGTGAGTACTGAAGCCTTATTTCCTTATTGTCTCACTCTATGATCCAGCTCCAGACATTGTTATTCCAATAAGTTGGGAGGTCGGGTTGATCCACGCAGGCAGCCCTTACTCACCCCATTTGTATTGTTGGTTTATGCCTGCATTAGGAGCACCTCTAGGATCTACCTCTGGATGGACATTGTGGATTTTAATTTATTACATATTGCATCATTTATATACCTTCTATGCCATTATTTTCCACTCTTCTAGAGCTCTACATTGGGAGATTTACTTCTCCTGTTTGTCTACGAAGGTAATTTATAGAAGGGCTAAAACTTTTAAAAACGAATTAGCACCATCTAAACTTAAAAAGGTCCCTAGAGCACAAGAAAATACTTTAATATCTGAAAAAAATTGTAGGGAATTACCAATGTGGAGGCAGATGTAAAACCTGCAAACACATTGTTAATGGTGCCACATCATTCAAAGCTAAAAATTAATCCTATACATACCCAATTAAAATGTGATTAATTGTAAGACTTCATATGTGGTGTATTTATTAGAATGCCCATGTGGCCTACAATATGTAGGGAGAACTAAAAGAAGCCTTAAACAATGTTTTTTAGAACACAGAGGGAACACACTCAAGGGTGTTATTATGACACATGGAGTCTCGAGACTTTTATTTTAAACATAATAAGGATCCTAAAAATTTAAAAATGATTGGAATAGACTATATTAAACCCAGTGATAATGGTGGAGATAGAATGATGTTGCTTAGGCATAGAGAAACATATTGGATACATCAGTTAAATACCATGTCACCTAATGGGTTAAATGAATATTGATCTTGCAAAATTTTTATAAATAAGCCCAGCTCTAATTTCAAAATAATAGTTTAATAATTTTATTATTTATTTTTTAACATTTTTATTTTAGAGTGTTTTAGAATTATATAAAAGTATCGATTGCATGAATTGTGTATTTGTTCTAATGTTATTTTGTTGTAAATTATAATCTGTCACGGCTGTTGATTTTAGTATAAACAGTGTTTTTTATATTCACCAAAACATATTAATATTGGTCTTAATAACATATAATAAAGAATAAGTTTTAATATCTATACATACTGTAAATACTTAATTTAATCGTTTGTTAATATATTGTCAGTTTTTTTTATCACTGTGTATACTACAAACAGCCAATATGGAAACTAATTTTAATATAAGTTTTCATTGGTGGTAGCGGAAGAAGCACCCCTATATATAGGATCACTAACAACCTTGCAGCTATAGCGCCCCTGACGAAGAGGAGAAGCTCCTTGAAACGCGTAGGGCTGTATCTGCTAAGGTTGCCTTTGAGCTTGTACATTACGGGGAGCACAGAGATCCTGCTTGTCTGACTGAGAAGGGGAGTGAGTGTCGGCTGAAGCCCAACCCCCGATTGACGACGCATACGCTGTCACGAGCCGTGAGTCACATGACGCGGAAGCGGGATCACGCCACGAACGAGGAGGACAGAAAATGACAGGGAACACCTGGAAGGCAAAAGGGAGGACTGCGACTATACCGGTGGACACTGTGACCCAGTTTATTTTTATTGAAGTGCCTTATAACAACTTACCTATGTAAGTGTTTCTAACCATATTTCTTTCACTTAAACTGACTAAAAACTATGGGTTTTGTGCTTTTTTTCTTTCTTTTTTTGCACCAAGGAGCAGGCATGAGTTGAGGCTTCATTTATTTGCATTATTTCGCAGGAGCAGTATCTGCTGTTTTTATATCCTGCTACTGTATTTGTTTTATTTATTCTACTGTTATGTTAATAACATCATTCAGAGTTAGTGTGATTGATATATATATATATATATATATCAATCAATCAATCTCAATCTTTATCAATGTGTGTAGCACCCTTGCTAAATTATACCCCTGTCCCTCACGTCAGCCGGGAAGCTGCAGGCAGTGCCATTGTTTACAGCTAGTACAAGGCTGTACATGAGTCAGTCTCCATACTCCGTTATATTGTTGCAATTCCAGGCACATGTTCTGTCTGGTGACGTTTTGTAAGATGCTGGACAGGTCACATGTCTGTGATTGACATGTGGTAAATTACTGTACCTCTACCCAGTATCTGGGGAGAGATGATTGCTCAAATCTCCTGATGTAAAAGGTAAGGATCCCTTTTTGAGTCCAGTCTAGTCTGTCTAGCCAGGGAGAGAGGGACCCTAAAGGAATTCCCTATCTTCAGGAGATCCCATCCATCTAGAGGGACTCCAGGGACTGCACACAGAGCAGCCATGTCACTGAACTCCAGGCAAGGTGGTATCTACTCAGTGTTGGGCCCGTGACACAAGGAATAAGAGGGTAGTCTGCACCACATGGGAATAAAGGAGGAGAGCTCCTCTGTAATCGGACTTCCTAGTGATGATACCCAGGTTCTAGATTCCGGTGGGGCCTATACCGCAGCACTCACCTTTGTGTGAGATGACAGCCTGTAACCAGTGCTAAGTAGGGTCCTGAGAATGGGTACTATGTCTGGGTTATGTAGGGTCCACATGTATGTATGTCTTTATTTACATCGAGCCATTAATGTACATAGCGCTTCACAGCAGTAATACATGTGACAATCATATAAATAACAAATAATACAAATAACAGATCATGGGAATAAGTGCTTCAGACATAAAAGTAATATTTCGGAAGAGGAGTCCCTGCTCCGAAGAGCTTACAATTTAATTGGTAGGTAGGAAGAACGTACAGAGACGGTAGGAGGGCATTCTGGTAAGTGCGCTTGCCACGGTGCTACTCGTGCTTCTTTAAGCAAGTGTGTCTTAAGGTGGGTCTTAAAGGTGGATAGAGAGGTGCTGGTCGGGTATTGAGGGGAAGGGCATTCCAGAGGTGTGGGGTAGCCAGTGAGAAAGTTTTAAGGCAGAAGAGGGCTTTAGATACAAAGGGGGTAGAGCAGACATCTTTGAGCAGAACGCAAGAGTCGGGATGGTGCACACTGAGAAATTAGGGCGGAGATGTAAGGAGGGTCAGAAGAGTGTAAAGCATTAAAAGTGAGGAGGAGAATTGAGTGCGAGATACGGGATTTGATAGAAAGCTAGGAGAGTGATTTAAGCAGAGGAGATGCTGAGACAGATCTAGGAAAGAGTAGAGTGATTCTGGCAGCAGCGTTCAGGATAGATTGTAGGGGAGACAGGTGAGAGGCAGGAATGCCGGACAGCAGGAAGTTACAGTAATTGAGACAGGAGAGAATGAGGGCCTGAGTCAGAGTTTTAGCAGTCGAGCAGCAGAGGAAAGGGCGAACTTTCTAATATTGCAGAGAAGCCTGCTGGCTTACCGGACTCCTGAGTCTCCCGTGATGTTATGGGGGATATCATCAGGACTGGCTCTCCAGGTATGGCTGAGTCATACTCACTTTTGGTACAGCGCCTCCATCTCTTCCAGACCCCCAGCGCAGTAGGGAGGAGTCTCTAAAAGAGAACCTCTGTGTGCACCTTCTTCCCGAATGACTCCACAATCAGGACAGAAGCATTCTTTATCTTTGGCATCCTTTATTACAGCCCCCATGAACATACTGCCCATCAAAGCGGCCGGTCTTTAGCTGCTCATTGTAGGTTGCCAACCCAAAGGAAGTCCCTGGACACCACTCCTAGTCAGGGCCCTAGAAGCTGTCCTTGCTCTTCCCTTACTCCCTGATGGAGTAAGGGGAATAGTCGCCCACACCTCTCTCCTAAGCGAGGGCCACAAAACCTGCCAGAGCCCTGGCAGTTTGCTGGGTTCGACTAGTCTCACTCATGAGGGGTGAGACACTACCTAAATACAGGAAGTGCTGTGCACTAAATAGCTTCAATAGGCACCACCCCTGTGTCACTGTAATTGGACACAGAGCCTGATGACACTACCTTCACTGAATACTACATAGCACAGGAGTGTGAAGGAAAACCTGCCCTTACCAGGGATTATTGCACAGGAGGAGAAAGGCCTATAACCCCAAAACTACACTGGGTTACAATACTAAAAAGTGTAAGTATACACTCCTGAGGAAGCAAACATGCGAAACCGGCAGAGTTGCTGCTGCAGTACGGAATCCCCGAGTTCTGCGCTGTTCAACAGTGGATCGAGGACAGAGACGGAACAGGCTTAGGCCGCGATTATAGTGCCGGTGACGCGACATCGTCCGAAAACAAATGCATTGTCGCCGCCGCGCGTGCTTATAATAAGCGTGCCGGCGACAAAGCGACGGGGCGACGCGATTTTTTTGAAGCCGGGAATATTTGCTTTTTCAGGGGCTGTCGCCTCATGTGACAGCCCCTGAACCAATCAATGGCTTGGTCGCCTGCGACCCCGCCGCAAAGCGAAATACAACTTCCGCTAGCGACGACGGCTACGGGTGACGTCGCAGTCTCAGGCACTATTCGCGCGGCCTTAGGAATCACGCAAGACTCCAAGGCTGATGCGAGCGAGGCTGCAGTCGGCGTCGCCTTTGGAGGTCTGATGAGAGCCTTAACATTGTATCCTGGCGGGACGGACGTAATCCCACAAGCCTTCTGGAGATCCTTTGTATACAACACTGTATACAACACTGCTTAAAAGAACAGGGAGAGTGTCAATTGTTAGAGAACTGTGCTCTCATTTTTCTCTATAAAAACCTAATTGATTTGCACAGTGTGTCCATTTCCCTTTCTTCATTTTTGGTGCTTGAGAAAGAAGATTGAAAATCACAGCAGATTCCCTCTGATTCCCTGCAGGAATCACTGTCCAGGATCCTTTGTCACGGTTTTGTTTAATCATTATTTCAGTGTATATCAAATGCAATACAAGTGTCATTTTCTTCCCATTTGCACTTACATTGTATTAACTATTTCACTTGATAGAGGGTTCTTAGTGCTCCCCTTTTAGTTTTTGTTCGTTTGTTAACCTTAAGGGAGTTCATTTTGGGTTGTAGTTACTTACTGTACCTTCATCATTTATATTAATTCCCATTGCACACTTGTTTTAGCACTACGCAAATGGTTCCTAGATTAGTTGCTGTTTTTGTTGTGCCAAGTTAAAATCAGACGTTTTGTCTTCTCTATTTAATATTTTGATATACATGTAAAAAATAAAAAACAGCACATTCCTTAAATCTCCTTGTGTTTTATTTACAGCTGTATGAAAGTATGCAATCTATAAATAATTAACCATGTTTTATCTCTTCATTCAATTTAAAATGATGCATAGATCTTGCAATACAATATCATTAACCCTTTCATATCTCTAGGTTCAAAGAGAGGGGTCCTTTGAACTGAAAATCATGAAAGGGTTCATGATATGTACGTATTGCAAGCTTTTGTGTAGAATATTCATAATAATAAAGAGCAGTGGTTAATTATATATACACTTTAGAGATGCATCAGGAGATGAAAGAGAAGAGGATTTAAAGGGAAGCACGATAGCATTTTTTACTTTTGCACTTACACTCCCACAGAAAGTGCTACATTTGAAATTACTACTTGGATAAACTTACCAAGCTATGAATTTTGTACATTGTGTATGATAAAACGGTTGCTGCAAAACCAAAAGTAAAACAGGAAAAATACATCTAATCAGTGAGTATTGTATCTAAAGAAGGCTTAATCAAAACTGTGTTAGATGCACAAATTAGATGGGCCAATAATGTCTTATTGGAGACAAAAGACCAAAGGACCAATAGAGTAGTTAGGGAGAAAGAGAAGTAAGGATATGAAGAATAGTGAGGTCACTAATAATGGACTCAAACTACTGCATATTACTTGTCCCCAACCCCCACCCACTAAAAAAAAAAGCATTGCTTGTTAGGGAGAGTTTTTAGGCAGTTTTAATTCTGGGGAATGCTATTAACACAAGAGAATTCATGTGGCAACTCAGATAGCATATCATTTTATGTTGTTACCTGTAGCCTTTTTATATTTCTTTATCATTTTAAATTTGTAAACTTATCGGGCAGAGAATGCTTTTCCTTTTGAGATACCTTACAGTATATATTATGTCTGCTCTGTGAAGTGCTGCATGTAGAGTTGAGCTACATATTATACTGGCTCAGCCACCTAGGCCTGCTGGACGGTGGTCGCGGATCCTGCTAGGACTGCCTGGGTTGTTAATCCCAGGAAAGAGAAGGAAGGAGGAGAGACTGTGCTGAAGCGGGGATGTCCTGTCCTTAACATTGGACTTACAGAGCAGAGATTCTCTGAGCTCTCGTGGGGTCGAACTCACTTAAGAAGGAAGGACGCGAGACCATGCTGAAGTGGGACGTCTGTTCCAAAGGAGTAACAGATAAGAGAAACCCATAATTGCTGTGTTCAGAGGCTTGATATGTGTTCAGCTATAATAGTACCTGTTTGGGGTGGTAACCAATTTAGCTGTCCATCCAGGTAGTAAGGGTTGAAGCCGAACATGTAGTTAGTCTCCTAAGAGGAGCAGGAGTTTGCTTTATGATTTTGTTTTGACTTAAAGGGACGCTGGGCCTGTTAGTGTATTATTTATCCCTGTAAATAAACCCCATATAGAGAAATACTACATTTCCTGCCTTAATTGGAACTAGAAGATGCTACAACATGGTGTGGACATATATACTGTATATATATATATATATATATATATATATATATATATATATATATATAGGAAAAAGGGAAGAGAGAGCGCACGCCCATAGCGTAAAATTGTATTTTAATGAGGGGATAGGGAAAGGGGGGTAAAAAATGCACTCACAAGGGTACAATAAAATCTAGCATTGCGTGATATAATCACCACCATCCGGCTAGTGTCTGCAGCGTCTTGGGGCAGTCCCAGTCTTGCAGTATCAGGATCGTAGTCCCAACAGATGTCCAGGGCAGATGGTATTCAATACAGCTGTATTAGAGTCCTGGAAAATGGCTCCGTGTAGTACAGGCTTCTGCAGCAGTTGCGCATGGATCAGTCCGTTCCAGCGCTCGGTGATGACGTCAGTGTCAATGCGTCTGACGTGATGACGCTCCCTGACGCGTTTCGTCACTCTCGGGTAACTTTCTCAAAGGGAAGTGTGGAGAAGGGGAAGGTCCGGTATTTAAATACACAACCTGATCATATCAATTACTTTGAACGTCCCCCCTCTCTCAGCTGAAGGTACTCGGTGCTAATACATATGTGCAAATGCCCAAAATTACATGTTAAAACTTGCTGGAAATGGAGATAGATAGTACACAGTGTATAACATCAATCAGATAGTTCACCATAAATGAATCCAAGGGGAACTACCTCTCATGTCTCACATTAATAAAGCCAATATCAAATAGGTCCATCATAGAAACAATGGAAAAATAGAAGACTACCAATTTATAATGACTTACTATATTATCTAGAGGTCTATGGTCAAAAATGAACCAAATAGAGATCCCCCTATATTCATTCAGTATTAGACAATAATGCCAATACAACATCCAATTATCACAGGGACCATGACGATAAGTAACACATACATAAATAATTTATACAATTGCAGACTCAATACGTGATTTGACAAATAGTTAACCCCTTGAATGGAGAATATTCTAATGACCTATGTTAACAAAGACATACATAAAAAATATATATGTAAAAAAATATATATATAAAAAATATACATAAAAAATATATGACGAACATGTATGGTCTCTATGCCACGGACAGGGCCAGCTGTCAGGAGGAATAAGGGTGTTTGAATAAAACAAGATGTAGTAGTATATATATGTATAAGTATTAATCCAATTATACTAGTGCAAATAAATAAGCTCATGATATAATATTGTGCTCAGTGAAAATATATACATTGAACGAATTATATGTGTATCTAATAATGGGGCTAATTCCAAGTGCTGGGAAAATGTGACTGGGGTGTGTAAATATATAATAATGTGGTTTAAAGTGTATATCTGTGTTAATCGAACAAACCATAAAACCCATACATAATATTACCTAATAAATCAATGATTATTCAAGGAAAAATATCAATTAAAAAGATGTGAATGAAATGAAAATACTAAATCAAAAAATATATATAAAATTAAATAATTTTTTTTTTGAAAAATGGTATTGACCCCTGCTCCGAGGCAGGAGGAGGGGCAGGGGCAGGGATAGGGATGGGGAAAGGAAGGGGGGGGGGAAAGGAGGGGAGGGGGAGAGGAACGGGAAAAAAAAAAAACGTAGGGAGGGGAGGAGGGGGGGGGGGGAGGTGGGGGGAATGGAGGGGGGGGAAAGGAGGGGAGGAGGAATAGGATGGGGAAGTGGGGTCTATATACCCCAAGGAGAGAACCAGACAGAAGATGGCAGAGGGCAGAGGAAATCTAGCAGGAGGAGACGTCCAAGGAACCATTGTATGATATATATATATATGAAAAAGAAAAGGGAGTGAAGTAGCGCCAAATAAGAAGTGTTGAAATAGTGCAAAAATATTATTAATGATAATTTACAGTAAATGAATATTTCTAAATAGGAAAAATCACTAAAAATTTAAATGTGTATACTACAATTTAAAATAAATATATATATAACATATATTATGTGCTCCTATTTCGTGAAAACCAATTTAAGACAACACTCCAAAAACATGTGATAACATGAAATACAAGCAAAAAGAAAAATTGATATGAAAACCAGTCCTTGAGTGAAAATCCTTAAATAGAAAAAATTGTCCTGGTATGAGGGGATCTCCGGCAGCTCTCAAATAGGATGAACCACATCCAGATGATACCTATTAGAAAAGAAAAAAGAGAGAGAGTGCACGCCCCATAGCATAATACAGTACATTTATTGGGAAAGGGGAGGGGGGGTAGAAAATCCACTCACAAGGGTAGGTTAAAATCAAGCAGTGTGTGAAATATATCACCGCCAACTCTGGTCACTCAGCCTCCAGACCCTGCAGTCCAAATCTCACTTGAAGCTGCTGGTAGATGTTCTCTGGTGCATGAGTAGAAAGGCTCCTTAAAATCAATGATGCAGTCTTTGAGTTTTAGGAAAATCTCCAATCTCTGCTGGCCGCAATGTGTATCAGCGCTCGATACGGTCCGTCATGCGCTTGCTTGATGATGCAGTTCCGTTCCCTAACGCGTTTCGTCACGTGCTGTGACTTTCTCATATAATGTATGTGTATATATATAATATATATATATATATATATATATATATATATAGATGCAGAGGTATCAGTACCGTGTTAGCCGAGCTTTAATAACTGCACGGGGAGGGATTGTCTTCCATCACAGATCACATTCCAGTATGCACTGTTTTGAAGTTTAAACCCTTTTTTTTTTAGCTTCATTCATTGTAACATTGCCGGAAGAAGAGATCAGTGTATCTCGAAAGCTCGCACGAATAAAAGCATTTAGTTAGCCACAGAACGGTATCGTCTATTCTTTTTGATTATATATATATATATAATATATATAGTCAATGAAAACAGATGGCACTCACCTGATTTCAGGTTGTTGTTGGTGCCTCTCCCATACAGATTAGCATAGCAAAAGTTTCCTCACCGGGCAGACTATCCAAAAGAAATCTTCCAGCAATAAAGAGGCAGCACACAATAAGAAATGCAGTACAAAAATTGTATTGAAGATAAGACGCACATACACCGGCGTTTCAGTCCTCCAAACAGGACCTTTCTCAAGGCGATGCACTTCTTGCTGGAAGATTTCTTTTGGATAGTCTGCCCTGTGAGGATAAAATATATATAGCCACAGAACGGTATCATCTATTTATTTTTTGATTATTGAAGCTCAGCTAACACGGTACTGATACCTCTACATGAATATATATATATATATATATATATATATATACCATAATACTGAGTTAAGTTATGGTGAGTAAACAAAGTGACAAAAGCCCTCCACAGGAAAGCAAATATAAATACAACTGTATGCTCATCTGCATGTCTTAGGCAGGTCTGCAACCCCGACTTTCCCCATTATCACCCAGCATACAGCACTTCCACTGCAGCAAGGGATTCTGGGAAATGACATGCAAATGAGCACACAGTGTCACTTTTTGCCTCAAAAACCATTTTTAACATGGTTCCCTATAGGCTTAAGCTTGCTGCATGGTCACAGCTTTGAGCACAGCCAGGGTTAAGGTGCATACCCAGAAAACCACCCACAGACAGCTGTTTCGACCTTGATGGGTCTCATCAGTGTGGGGTTGATTTTACTGGATATGCCTAAGAGGCTATGGGATAGGCTATACCATAATACTGAGTTAAATTATGGTGAGTAAATATATAATATATAAATAAATATATAAATATGTATATATAAATATATATATACATACATACATATACACACATACATACACACACACACACACACACACACACACACACACACACACACACACACACACACACACACACACACACACACACACACACACACACACACACACACACACACACACCGTATATCATCACCAGCAGCCCTTTTCAAACAACTTCTGGAGGAAGGCTTCCCCAAGGATCTTCGAGGTACTGTGTCTGCAAGTCTCTCTTCTCAACATTGCTCCAGCACATTTTCTGATTTCATCCTCCATTCTTACTTTTGGTCATCGTCTTCATCTTTTAGTCTCTCATGGAATACTGTTATAATCCAGCATCCAGCATACATCTCTCTATACTTCTTTGCGTTGTCTAAAGCTTTTGAATGCTCTTCACATTTAGGGTTCAAGTTTCACATCCATAAGTGAGCACGGACAGAATTCACAGCTTGAACACTATCCTATTGAGGCACAGTGGAAGGTTCCTTTCAAATATTGTGTTCTTTCTTCCAAATGCACTCCATCCCATCTTCATTCTCCTATTGATTTATTTCAAATGTTTCCCATCCATTGTTATTTGCCAACTAATTTAGATATAGTCTTCGCCATTCTTGTTCTTGTCCATTTATTTAGATCTTTGTAGACTTTACACATTTGTTGAACATTTCTTTGGTCTTGCTCAGATTCATACTGTATGGAGGCTCACATTCTTACTTGCTTTGGCGAGTTCTTCAATTTGTTGCGGGAGATCTTGACTTTTGGCAAAAATAACAAATGTCATAGGCAAATCGTAGGTGATTCAAATATTTACAGTTGATTTTGATTCCTTTTTCTTTCCAATCTAATGTCTTGAACAATTCTTCAAGTGTTACAGTGAAAAGCTTTGGTGATATGGTGTCTTCCTGCCGCACTCCATTGCTGATCCTTATCTTGCTTGTATCTTCATGTAATCTAATGGTTGATGTGGCATTCTCGTAAATGTTCTTTATAATATCAATGTAAGCTTTTTCAACATTGTCTTCTTAATGAATCTCGGACTGTTGAGGTGTAGACAGAATCAAATGCTTTTTCGTAATCTACGAATCCTAAACTCAGTGGTAGATATTATTCATTACTTTGGGAAAACACTTGCTATACGACTTGGATGTGGTCCATTGTTTAGTATCCACTGCAAAATCCTGCTTGTTCCATGGGAGCTGAGTGGCACAGGAGAAAGTCGTAACATAAAAACTAAGGCGCTCTCTATACATGAAGATAGATCACAAAAATAAAGGGTTTGATACTACCGTAAACAAACAGACTCCAATATGCGCCGAAATTAGCAGTGCACTACTTCGGTGTCCAAAGTCTGTTGCTCAAACCCCAGGGAATCTTTCCAGGATCCCCAAGATGGAAGAGATATAGAATAAAAGGTGAGCGCAGAAAGCAATCAGCAAACATCCAGAACATATAAAGCCAATGGTAGGTTGGCAAAGAAACACCTATACACTGAAAGATGCACAAGTGTTAAGTTAGCAATGTCACAACCCCTCACTCTACCATTGAGGTTATGTATGAGAGGTTGCTAACTTAACACTTTTGCATTCTTTCAAACGACAGAGAAGCCCAATGCTGCATCCAATATGACAAAAACTACACAGTAAAATACTTATAGAGGTAAATGAGAATTTTAATCCTAATAGAGATATATATTAGTATTTTATTTGGTAGTGTTAGGACTTGTGAACAGGGTCTGCCTTGTCGTGGCTCGCAAGCTTACAACGCTTTGGCCAAAGGGTTAAACTAAATGACCCTTTTTCAAGAGAATATATAAGTATTTTACTGTGTATTTTTGTCATATTGGATGTAGCATTGGACTTCTCTGTCGTTTGTTGTATACATACAGTATGCCACTCTCAAGAGCTCTCCTTTTTGACACTTATATACATATATATATATAATATTTTGTTCCCTTCCATTATTTCCTCCCCATTCCCTTCCTCCCCCCCCCCTCTTATGAGATCCATCCACAGAGCAAAGTGAGTGCCAGGAACAAGAAGTACAGGCAGCAGCAGCAGCTGTGTTCCCGTGGAGAGGAGATCTGGAGATCCAGCAGCCGCAGAGTTAACACCACGTTGGCGAGTCCCATAGAGGATTACAGGCTCTTACCCATCTAATCAGTGTAAGCGCATCTCTTACCATCTAAAAGTCTATGCATTATTAGATATACTGCCCTATGATCTCTTTTTGTGTTTTTGTGTTTCCCTTTTCCCTGTCATATTTGCGCCTAGGTCAATCTTCTACATATCTTCAAGGCGGCGACTGTGGAGCCGCAGACCTAACTTGGCTGCAGTGTGTAGGGATAGGTGTACACCAGGGTATGTACCTCAATTAAATAATATTGGCTCTATTAGTGGTGTAAGCTCTACAATCCACAGGAACAAATTGTTTAGATTTGCGCTGTGTGTTTCTTTTTTATACATATTTCTCCACAACACATATAGCAGCAATCTAAGACTGAGTTTATTACTGTATGGCCACAGCTATGGATCACGAATCCATATTCTATATGAGGAAGCATAGAGGCACTAACACTGAAGATATATTCTCAGATGATTTGAGACTAGACAGCGTAGCAGGAGATGACGAAGACCTAGATTCCATGTTCCTCAAATTAGAGAGACTAATGGTTAAAGATACCAAAGCATGCTGGGAAGTAATAACATTAGAACAATATATTGCAGTGGATAGGATCCCAAGAGGATTGAGGATTTTCAAGGATCCCACCTCAGATCAAGATGACATAAAATTTATGAAAGAGTGGAATAACATCCTAGATTTAGCATCATTCGAACTAATGAGATTATTAATTAGGCAAAGGAATAGAAGTCTGGCCATATTAGAAATAGATATTGTCACTATAGAAAGCAAATTAAATGAAATGGACAAGACTGAAAAACATAAAGATATTGAGAAAAAAGTCAAACAGAGAACAGACAAAATTGAGAAAGACACAAAATTATCTAAACAAAGGAAGTTTAGAAGAGATAAGGAGGATTATGTGAATAATTGTTACAGATCATGGAAAACAAATCAGAAAGAATCCAAACAGGAAAACAAAGGGTCAAATCCTAACGATACACAACAGGGACACCAAAATGTAGAGGGGAATAGAAATTATGGTCCCAATACAAATAAATATTATCATAAAGACAACAGACCTTGGCATAAAAACAAATACCATCAAGATAGAGACCAACGAGGGTCAAACAGCTACAAAGGGGGGAATTATAGTTGGAAGGGATATAGTGGTAAACCAAATCCAAGACAAGATTATTATCCCAAGGAGAGAGAAAGAGAGGAAGTTTTTGAGGATGAGGCAAAACCATCCACCTCAACCTCATCTTTTTTAGAGAGGAAACAACAAAGAGAGAAACCAGGAGAAATACAAAAAACCCAAGTACAAGTGAGGGAGGAGAACAAAGTAAACACATCCCAAAAGAGGAAAATAGAAAGTCCACACAAAGAGGAACGAGAGGAGGGACAAAAGCCCGCCAAAAAACCAAACACATAGATTGTGACATGAAAGGTATATTCAACCTCAGTGATATAATTTTGACCAAAGAACAAACAAGTGTGTTACACAAAGGTTTGGCATTTGCTCCTACAAATAAAATAAATACATTCAATACAGTACATATATTGATATTAGCAAATTTGCCCGTAACCTAACACTCAAAAAATATTTCCTAAAACAAAATGTCACTCATGAAGTAACATCAAATAACACCACTACAAGTGAACGGTTTATACATTCCTCCTGTAGTAACCGAAATGGAGAGAAAAGAACTACTAACATACAGACCAAACAAAGAACAAGGCAGGAAAGGAGAGAAGGACAAAGTTTCAGTTCCTTTTGTCACTAGATATAATGAATCTTCACGACACATTAGGAGAATATTTCATAAACACTGGAATATTCTTCATCAAGATCCAATCCTACAGCAAATATTGCCAAAAAATCCAGAAATAATATTCACGAAGGCCCCAAATCTAAAACAGAAATTGGCACCAAGTTGTTTAAGGAAAGAATGCGTCAAACCAATAAGTGTGGTAAATGCCAAACATGTAGAGGGTGTAAGATTAATCCCAACACTCAGAAATCCTTTAAAAAGGTGAAATCAGAAGTTACACAGACAGAGTTTGAAATAAAAGATTTTATAGATTGTAACTCCAATTATGTTATCTACATGTTACAATGTCCATGTAACAAAGAGTACATAGGGAGAACCACTAGAAAATTGAAGTTGAGGATAGCAGAGCACATAAAGAACATTGAACGAGGGTTTATGCAGCACAGTGTTTCAAGACATTTTATGGAACACCACGACCAAAATCCAAATGGGCTAAAATTCTTTGGTATTGATAAAATTCACCCTAATTGGAGGGGGGGGGGAACCAGGTCATCAAAATTTCAAGACAAGAAACGTTTTGGATTTACACCATGAAAACGTTAATCCCTAATGGTATGAACATCGACATAGACCTGGGATCCTTTCTAAAGGACTAATATACACCCCCATAGTTTCTTTTTGTGCTCTGTAACAAAATAATCCAAATAATTCAAACCATGTACTAATGGACTTAAGCACTGTATTTGTATTCGGATTTCCCATAAGATCTCAATACCCTTGTATGTGTAGATTTGGGTACCACACTGTGTGAAGCAACGTAAAACTAGACGTCATTTTATGGTCTGAATATGTTAGAGATGATATAATATGCATAAATACTGTTAAAACACTGTACACAGTATGTAAACCTCCGTATATTTGTATTGATAATGCTTTAATTGTTCTTAAAATCTCTTTTGGAATATGTACGTTACCTCTGGTCTGACATTATTGCAATATGCAGCCATTATCTATCCGCGGTATAACTAAGACAATTCCTCAATTCCCTATCTACTCAATTATATAACATGAATAATGGTAACTAAGTTATATAAAATAATGTTCTCATCAATCATTATGATTATAGCAAATTTTTCCCCTGGATTTGTCAAAAAGAGACCAATTCTCTATATATATACCAAAACATCAAAAGAAGTATAAAGTAATCGGGTTATGAGTATAACTCAATCTATGCTTTTTAGAAAGTTTTCATGCAACAAATCATATGACTGTATAGGAGACTTAAGAACAGAATAGATATCTGCATCATAATCTAATATCACAATAGAGGTCTAATTAGTAGAATAAATATATGTTGAGGTTATGTATTTAATTGTATTCGCATAAATTAAGTATATTATGTTTAATTGCACTTTTTTGTTTACACTATGTATTATATAATATATATATTTTATTTGATTATTGTATGGATAGAATATATGCACTGTCTAGTTCATGAGTAGGTGTAATATATATACTAATTATAGGAAACTAATGGGAATTAATATTTAATTCACTGCACAACAAAACATTTTTTGGGTGATCACACATTAATGTTGTAATAATATTACTATCAATATGCTGCAATATATAGAGAATATAGAAGCAACATATGGATATAGTCTCTTTATTAGAGGGTTATATACACACGTAATTTTGATTATGAGGAAACATGTCTATATATATGTATAACATATACCTTCATATATAGAGGAAAATCTTTATACTCTCTAGACTCCATAATTGATACTGTCACTAAGTGGGGACAAACAAATAAATGTGGATTATAATTGGGCTATATATAATGAGCATGAAGCTCAAATGCTATGTGGAACTATATATATGTCATCTGATCTATATAGCAGATTAAATCATAAGCATTAATTAATAACTACCCCAAATATTATGCAAATAACGAAATATCTGATAAATTCATCTAATAATCAATGAATTTTGTACCAAACCACAGCATTAATAATATATACAGCATGTTAGGTGGTACCGAAATGTAGTTCTCCTGATTTAGCTCTTCTAATGTGGGATGTATATACCATTATAATTATGGCTTTGCATTGTGATCTTTGCAATTCCTTCTGACATAATCCGGTACCCTACTGGTTGTCTTTACTTATTTCACATAATGGGCAGAATATGATATTGCATTTGCCAAATTCATGTTGTCTAAAAATATCCCTTGTATAAACGTCTAACTCAAAATGTGTCTATTGAATGTCGCAAAGTTCCAGTTGCACATTTTTTCTCAAGTAATTAAACATATGAGTCAGGCAGTACTAACGAGCTGTTATAGGCAGCAATGCTTACTCTACATCACACTGACAAAAAGAACCAATCATGTTCCTTGAAGCCAAATTAGTTTATTGATATCGAGCCAATCATTATGGGGAGGTACTTATAAATACCCTGGTAGGGATTAGACAAGTATTAGCAGCCCCTGACGAAGCCCAAGTGGAGAAACGCGTAGGGCCAGCGTTGACTTGCAGCAGAGAGAGAGACACGCCGAGGAGCCTGTGTGAAGAGACATTTACAGAGAGCTCCGGCAGTGAATACCTGCATTGGCAGACAGTGAAGCTCGCGAGAGCTGGGCCGCGTCACACACCGCGTCACACGCTACGTTCGGACACGTGATACGGAAGAAGCAGAGACTGCGGAGAGGACTGGTAACCGGCGTTCTACACGAGTGTGAGAGACTCGCTAAATACTCTCTACCGCCTGTTATCATCTCACAGAATGTGAGTTGAATAGCCATATTTTATCTAGTCTATTTTAGATTAAAAACGATTTTACACTATTTTGTTCCCTTCCATTATTTCCTCCCCATTCCCTTCATCCCCCCCCCCCCTCTTATGAGATCCATCCACAGAGCAAAGTGAGTGCCAGGAACAAGAAGTACAGGCAGCAGCAGCAGCTGTGTTCCCGTGGAGAGGAGATCTGGAGATCCAGCAGCCGCAGAGTTAACACCACGTTGGCGAGTCCCATAGAGGATTACAGGCTCTTACCCATCTAATCAGTGTAAGCGCATCTCTGACCATCTCAAAGTCTATGCATTATTAGATATACTGCCCTATGATCTCTTTTTGTGTTTTTGTGTTTCCCTTTTCCCTGTCATATTTGCGCCTAGGTCAATCTTCTACATATCTTCAAGCCGGCGACTGTGGAGCCGCAGACCTAACTTGGCTGCAGTGTGTAGGGATAGGTGTACACCAGGGTATGTACCTCAATTAAATAATATTGGCTCTATTAGTGGTGTAAGCTCTACAATCCACAGGAACAAATTGTTTAGATTTGCGCTGTGTGTTTCTTTTATATATATATATATATATGTATATTTTGTGGGGGCTCAGGGGTTCCCAAAAAGAGCTTGCTAGGGTTTTGTTGATTTATTTTCAGCTGTCTCAGCTGCTGGAGGTTACTGGCTCCTCCTTCCCAGGTTTTAAGCCCGCCCCTCCCCACTTCCCTAGTTTGCAGGTCCTTTCATTCTGCTGGATATAGACCCAATGTGGTCTTTCTCCCTCCTAATAGAGGTAAATGAGAATTTTAATCCTAATAGAGATATATATTAGTATTTTATCTGGCAGTGTTAGGACTTGCGAATGGGTGTCTGTCTTGTCGTGGCTCACAAGCTTACAACACTTTGGCCAAAGGGTTAAACTAAATGACCCTTTTTCAAGAGAATATATACGTATTTTACTGTGTATTTTTGTCATATTGGATGTAGCATTGGGCTTTTCTGTAGTTTGTTGTATACATATGCCAAGCTCAATCGCTCTCCTTTTTGACACTTATATACATATATATATATTTTGTGGGGGCTCAGGATTTCCCAAAAAGAGCTTGCTAGGGTTTTGTGTTTTATTTATAGGTGTTTCTTTGCCAACCTACCATTGGCTTTATATGTTCTGGCTGTTTTCTGATTGCTTTTTGCGCTCACCTTTTATTCAAAATCTTGGCACAGGAGAAAGACAGCTGCCAATGGGAGAAGAGGACCCAGGACCATGTCAGCGGAAGGAAGAAGTTGAGACAACGGGCAGCGACTGTAAGAGAAGACATGTAATCAGAGCAGGAGCAGAGCAGCACATGAAATGGTTGGGGAGGAACCCGCTGTAACACTTGAAGTTGACCGGTGTCTGACTTCCGGTGTCTGCCAGTGTTACAGTGTGTTTCTCCCTTGCTGTTTTCCTGTGCTGCTCCTGATCCGATCACGTTTTTTCCTGCCGCCGCCCGCTGCCTCAACTTCTTCCTTTCGGTGACATGGTCCTCTTCTCCCGCCGCCAGCTGTCTTCCTCCTGTGCCAGTCCGCTCCCGTGGTCTTCAGTCCTTTTCTTCTGCCGCCACCACCAGTAAGCCTGGTAAGTGAGGAAGGGGGTCATGGGGGCTGCAAATGTCAGATTATACTTCCCGTATTATCCGTCATTTTCGATTATCCGACACAGTATTGGTCCCAATTAGGTCGGAAAACCGATACTCTACTGTACTCCATTGTTCAGGAATTTTCCTGTGCTTCAAGCAACATGTAACCAGCTTTGCAAGGATTCTTTCTACTTCTTCCCCAGCTTATTTCAAGGTTTCAGTAGTAATTCTTTTGCAATATTCTTTAATTACAAACTTTGTAATTGTAACATTGCAATGAAAACTATGCCGGTTGTTGTTGCATTTTTTTTCTTTAGAGGCTAGTACAAAAATAAATGCAAATGGTTAGGACATTTTCTGCCAATAATAAAAGAAAACAAAAGAAAAGCATGCTGCTGTATTTTAGGACAAAGATGCTAAATTAGGACAAAACAAAATTGTGTAATTATCTATGCAGCTGATTGCTGTTTTACAAGGAATAGTTTAAGTATGGAATGTGAAACCATTGCTTTAGTGCCCTCTTAAATATGTATAAAGCAAGCACAATTTGTAAATTACATTTGAAATGATGACAAATGCTGCATAATGTGTTTAGTGCGGTCATTAAAATTGCTCGCGCAGACTGAAGATCAAACGAGCAGCAAAAAACAGATGAATAAATTTCAATCACATTCCTCAAATGATGTACTAAATGTGACTCCAATGTCATTGATAAACCTCAGACAAAGATAATGCTTTGGGAAAGTAACTATTCATGTATGTATGTATGTATGTCTTTATTTGTATAGCGCCATAAATGTACATAGCGCTTCACAGTAGTAATACATGTCATATAAATAACAAATATAAATAACATATCGAGGGGATAAGTGCTTCAGACATACTGTAAAAGTAACATTAAGGAAGGAGTCCCTGCTCCGAGGAGCTTACAATCTAATTGGTAGGTAGGGAGAACGTACAGAGACAGTAGGAGGGAATACTAGTAAGTGCGTCTGCAGGGGGCCAAGCTTTGTGTCATGTGTCCATGATTATCCAGTGCTACTCATATGCTTCTTTAAGCAGATGTGTCTTAAGGTGGGTCTTAAAGGTGGATAGCGAGGGGGCTAGTCGGGTATTGAGGGGAAGGGCATTCCAGAGGTGTGGGGCAGAAAGTGAGAAAGGTTTAAGGCGGGAGAGAGCTTTAGATACAAAGGGGGTAGAAAGAAGACATCCTTGAGAAGAACGCAAGAGTCGTGATGGTGTATAGTGAGAAATTAGGGCTGAGATGTAAGGAGGGGCAGAAGAATGTAAAGCTTTAAAAGTGAGCAGTAGAATTGAGTGTGAGATACGCGATTTAATCGGAAGCCAGGAGAGGGATTTCAGGAGGGGAGATGCGGAGACAGATTTAGGAAAGAGTAGAGTGATTCTGGCAGCAGTGTTTAGGATAGATTGTAGGGGAGACAGGTGAGAGGTACAGCACCGACAAAGTTTATTGCAGCAAAAAACGCCCGGCAGGATGCGTGGCGGCAGCGTGGAGTAGCGTTGACAAGCGGCTCGTTCGCGTGACGTCGGTGACGTCACAGTCACGTGAGCGCCCGGCTTCCCCGGCTTCCCCGGCTTCCCCGACTCCCCTGAAGGTTTGAAGTGAGGTAAGCGGGGGAGCGGGGAAGCAGAGGGGCACAGCAGGCACAGCTAGGGGGTCGGGAAGGTATGTAAATTGCGCGCGGATTGGAGGGGGGGGGGAACGGAGGGGACGCGGCTGGATGCGGCTGATGTGCTGACTTTCCTCAGCACCAGCCGGAGTAAATCCCGGTGAACCGGCGGCATTTGCTGCAATAAACTTTGTCGGTGCTGTAGGAAGGCCGGACAGCAGGAGGTTGCAGTAATCGAGACGTGAGAGAATGAGGGCCTGAGTCAGAGTTTTAGCAGTTGAGTAACAGAGGAAAGGGCGTATCTTTGTGATATTGCGGAGGAAAAAGCGACAAGTTTTAGAAACGTTTTGAATATGAGAGGAGAATGAGAGAGAGGAATCAAGTGTGACCCCTAGGCAGCGTGCTTGGGCTACTGGGTGAATGATCGTATTTCCAATAGCAATGTGGAAGGATGTAGTAGGGCCAGGTTTGGGAGGTAGTATAAGGAGCTCTGTTTTTGCCATGTTAAGTTTCAGTCGGCGGATGGCCATCCAGGATGATATTCCAGAGAGGCATTCAGAAACTTTGGTCTGTATAGCAGGTGTAAGGTCAGGGGTTGAAAGGTAATTTGTGTGTCGTCAGCATAGAGGTGATATTTAAACCCAAAAGATGTGATTAGGTCACCTAGAGAGAGTGTGTAGAGAGAAAAGAGAAGGGGTCCCAGGACAGAGCCCTGGGGTACCCCCACAGAGAGATCAATAGAGGAGGAGGAGGTGTTAGCAAAAGAGACACTGAAGGTACGATGGGAGAGGTAAGAGGAGATCCAGGATAAAGCTTTGTTCCGAATACCAAGAGTATGGAGAATGTGAAGGAGAAGAGGGTGGTCCACGGTGTCGAATGCTGCAGAGAGGTCGAGTAATATGAGCAGAGTGTAATGACCTCTGTCTTTGGCAGCGTGGAGGTCGTCAGTTATTTTAGTGAGGGCTGTTTCAGTAGAGTGAGCAGTGCGGAAGCCAGATTGTAGAGGGTCTAGTACAGAATAGGTGTTGAGAAAGTGTAGCAATCGAGAGAATACAAGACGTTCAAGGAGTTTGGAGGCAAAAGGCAGGAGGGAGACAGGTCGATAGTTAGAAGGACAGGTAGGGTCAAGCTTGCTGTTTTTGAGTAATGGTATAACGGTTGCATGCTTGAAGGATGAAGGAAAGGTACCAGAGTAGAGGGAAGAGTTAAAGATCTATGTGAGCATAGGGATTATAGAAGGAGCAAGAGGTTTTAGGAGATGGGAGGGAATGGGATCAAGAGGGCAAGTGGTAGAGGGAGAAGAGGAGATCAGCAGTGATACATCCTCCTCCGAGATAGCAGAAAAAGAGTCAAGAAAGACAGGAGGAGAGTTGGGAAGCATTGTGGGATGGGAAGAGGCAACAGATGGGATGTTCTGCCGTATGGACTCCACCTTTTTCATTTAAATCATCGTACAAACAGTTGTTAGTTATTAATCACATTCTTCCTCATTGTACATTTTTAAGATGTAGATGTGAATACTTGCCAGGCCTATAATTATTGGAACCCTTGAGATTATAGGTATAGAAACACTAATATTCTACATTTTTTTACTTTACAAATTGTTCTGCGAATCTCTGCAATATGCATTCAGATGAAAGAGAAATCCAGAGGATTGGCTTATACATATACAGTATGTAAAAAAGAAAATGCTTCACCTGGCCCACAAATGGGGATAAAAGTACACAAAACTAGTGATATAATTGTTGTGTTTTATCTGATGGTCAACACAATAAAAAAAATGGGGGCTACACCTCTCCTCAATTAAATTATACCTTCTCATACTCCTGCCTACAAAACCTCTCCCCTTGGCGGCCTCTCTCTGGAATTCTTATCACACACATCATCAGACTCTCCCCCAGCTATCAGACTCTTAAAAGCTCAATGAAAATGCACCTCCTAAAGGCGGCCTATCTGACATGTCCCACCATCAACACCCCCTAACCTAAATGGCACCAGCCATGCGGCTAAACAATACTCCATGCTCTTCGACACCCCTCTAACATCCACACTCCAAACCCAAAGGGCTGTGTAGTTGGACCAAACTCTATCCTGAAGAATAATCAGTCCCACACTTAGCAGTCATTTTACCTTTTGTTTTCACCATGCCCATATTCCCTTCAGATTGTAAACTCTCACAAGCAGGGCCCACATTACCTTTTGTATCTGTTTGTGTAGGTTTGTCCTTATTTTGTATGCTCTGCTTATGTAATTCTGTTCCCGTATTGTATTGTGCTGCAGAATATGATGGTGCTTTATAAATAAATGAATAATAATAATAAAAGCTCTTCATCATTGCAATTCATAAGGCTCTCCACCTTATTTGGAACACACATGATTTCCACCAGGGTGCTTCAATGAACTGTGCTTTACTGATTGGCTTCCCAGCCAGCATTTAGGCAAAAGTTTAGAAAGAAATATTCTGGAACTACAGAAACCCAACTAGATTCCAAACACACACTATGAAAGCAATGAATCTAATACAGAAGAATATGTCACAATATATTTTACTGATGAAAAAAGTAATGAAGAGTTCAATGAATGGATAATCATAGATGTAAGCATAGTGCATATACAGTATACAAATTGCAGAAGCAAATTGTAATGAAATATAATCTAGTTGTTTACTCCTAGAGAACGCATGTTTGCGTTGGATCTTCTTGGTATTATCTTGAAGGAGAACTTTTTTCTCTTCGAGGATACATTCTACATTCAAACTTAGGGCAGGGCAATGGGGCCTAATGTCGCACCCACTTATGACTACATTTTTAGGAATCGCTTTGAAGACGATCATGTTTTCGGTCATCCGCTGTTCTTGGTATTTGAGCGTATGTGGGTGCAGTATATAGATGATATGTTCTTGATTTGGATGGGCACAGGGGAGGAGCTTAGAAAATTTATTGGAGATATTGACTCCGCTGATAGGACCATTGGCTTTACATCTGTCATCTGCAAAAATGGGATTAACTTTTAGACACAACAATTAGAGTGGTTGATCAAAAACTTGAGTCAGACATTTATACAAAAGAGACTGATAGGAATAATTTACTCCATTTCAATAGCTTCCACCCACCTTGTACTATTAGAGGTCTACCTTACAGTCAGTTCTTAAGGGCCAGAAGGATAATCAGCACACGATATGGTAGCTAATAGCTTAGACACAATGCAAGAAAAATTAAAGATGAGAGGCTACCCCAATACACTTCTTTGTGATCAACGTAATAACGCTAAGACCCCCAAGAGATCCACACCTCCACAAAGGACAACAGACTGGATCAGGCAGGGATTTCTCTATTCCCTTTATTTCCACATTTAGTACCCTGAGTGGGCGCATCAAGAACATTATTCTACACTGGCATTTACTTGGGACAGATCCTCTTTTAGCACCCACACTGACCCACAAACCACTGTTTTTGATAAATTGATCATAGCTGATATTAGAGGCACCTCACAGTTTCAAACTTTTCTTGGTACTCCGAGAAAAGGATGTTATTGTTGCTGCAGTTGCAGCCAATGTGACCGCATACAGGAAGGCAGTCATTTCTCCCATCCACACTCTGGGCGTACATTAAACATCAATAATGTGATTTATCTAATTAAATGCTTATGTGGACAACATGAGACATGCCATGAGCCATGAGACAACACAGGATCCGACAGCACAAGGCAGCTATCCGGAGATATGATCAGGATGCTCCAGTGGCACACCACTTCACACAGGCTGGTCACAATGCAAGTCAATTACGGTTCCAGGTTATAGATGGTGTGACAAAGAGAAGATGGGGTGGTAACAATAACGTGTTATTATTACAGAAGGAGACACAATGGATACGGCGTTTGGGTAAATTGACTCCAGAGGGTATTAATAAAGATCTTGATCTGAGCTGTTATTTTTACTTTTGCTCTACCATACTTTGGTTTACATATCTACTTCTGTGTGTCAAAGCCGCCTTCATTGCAGTTATGTCCCAATACCTTTGTCCGGTTACTCCTGTTAACTACACCCTTATCTCTCTCCACACACCTGCCGTCTCTCTATTTTGACTTTCTTGCCCCACAGGTTGAAGTCTGTGACCCACACCAGTTCTGCTCTTCACCATCACTGAGTGATGTGATTGGTCCTGCACCCGCTATGTCTCCTTCACCTCTGCCCTGCCTCCTAGATACTTATTCTCATCAGTCCTCTGGAGGATATCTGTAGCAAAGGAGAATACGGGAAAGAGACAAAGGAAGGGAGAGAGTACATAAATAATTATATCAGGGGGGCAACGTTTCGGATCACCTTCTGGCCTATTCCCAAAGATCAAATGTTTATGATACTTCCCTAAGTGCCCTCAGAAAAAAAACCTCCCTCTATACAAACTATTCAGGAGTCAAAGCGTCCTCTCCTGCAGAACCATTTTGTTCCAGTCTCACGCAACGTTATCCCCATTGGGCATAAGAATACATTGAGAATTCTTGAGGCCGAGGATTCAGGTTTTCTTTGAAGCATTCTCCCCATGCCTGATCGCTGATCCAACAGTCTAGAACTGTGCCAGTTGGAGCCTTTAGCTATTGCTTTGACTCCTGAATACTAAAGGCTCTTCATATATAGGTTGTACTTGCTTTGCAATTTGAGACTTTGGGTAGGTCTTCACCACACATTATTTAGGTTATGGTGGGTGAAAATGTTTGTGACTGGCACAATATCTGAAAGCAGCTTTAAAAAAATAGGTAATTGTGTGTGTATCACAATTGAGGAGATCTAGATTCTGTAAGAAGAACAGGAATGAATCCTATTTTCTATAGCCAAAAAAGAAGATTTGAATCCTTCGATAGAGGGACTCTACATATTTGCTATTATGTGACATTTCCATCTACATTCAGTAGCACACTGTCCCATTCAATTTTAAACAGGAAGAAGAGAAACAGCTGCATCTCTGTGTTTATTTTTCCTGTATGCTCTTAGTACATATATTCTGGAATATATTTCACCTCTGCTGACCTACAGGTCACTTACTTGGATAATTATTATTAGCCAGAAGCCTAGTTGTAGCTGTCTGTGGGTAGGTTTACTGGCTATGCACTTTTTTAACCCAGGCTATGCTGTAAAGCTGTGTAATACGACACACACAAGCTTATAGGGGTCCGTGTTAAAATAGACAGAAAGCAAAAAATGGGGAAAGGCAGGGTTGCAGACCTGTCTGACATGTGAATGTTCTCACAGTGGTAATTTTATTTGCTGTATATTCTTTACATACCCAGGGCCGGACTGTCCATTAGGCACCATGGGGCGCATTAATAATAATTGCACCCCCTGCAGCCCCGATTGCTACGCCCAGTGGCGGATTTACAAATCTGCCTTCATTAGGCACCTGCCTGTGCCTGCCACCCTGCTTCTCCTTCAGAATCCAGCTTTTAAGGACTCAGCGGACTTCACCAATGTGACGTCGCACGGTGTCTCGTTACCATGGTAATGTGATGTAATTTATAGTGGTAATAGTTCAGTAGTCCAAAATTAGTCAAACCAATCCTTCACTGACGGCTAATGTCTATGAAAAGCTATTTGGTCTAAGATAAATCATTTTAATGTAAACAATAGCAAATATGGTTATAATTATCACATTATCATCACTTTGCTTACAGTGTTCAGCATTAAAGCTCAACCCCCTTATAACGCTGTGCTTGGGGTCCAAAGAATCACATCGCGTTATAAGCGGATCGTGTTAGAAATAATGTACAATTGTATGCATTGTACAATAAAGTATTTAAGATACCAATAAACATGTTGTAAAGTATTCATAAATACTAAAATTGGGAGCCACGCTTGCATCGCGTTATAAGCGGATTCACGTTGTAACGGATCGCGTTATAACGGGGTTGAGCTGTATATAGGGTGCTGACAGAATGCATAGTAATTTACAATGCCTATAGATACACATTTGTATCTGACATTTCTTTCTAGAGAACTGCCAAACTGACTTCAACATTATGAAGTCCCTAAAAAATCCTATTATTTAAACAATACAGACCGGCGCCAATAAGTCCATAGGTGGAAATGAATGTCCAGCACTGAAAGAGTCTCAAATAGTAGATAGCTGCAGAGGTATCTTTCCAGCTTGACTTCAGTATGTGAACTCCGTCAGCATAGTGCATGGAAAAGAAATAAACAAAGAAAACACATCATAGTGCAATACAGCAAATAATAAACATGCAGGACCAACAAGACAAGACAAACACTACATTTAACAAGCAAGGCTGACTATAACTAAAAGATAAATTTATTAAACACAATAATGATGAGGTAGCAGATGTGGGATCCGGTGGGTAAAACCGGAATCCTACTTACAAGACTGCCACAGATCATAAGCAGGGGTTTACAGGTGAGTGATGACCGGCTGCAGCTCCGTTAGTACTTCTGGCATCCACGGATCTCCTCCGATCCGTGACCGGAAGCGCGTCACACCAAGCGACTCGGCGGTTCTCCTGGAGCTGTCTGTGAAGCTGGCTCCGGAAGTGCACTCACAGGGGGCGGGTGAAATCGCCGAGTGTCCTCTCTCTGAATTAAACAGCTGCTGCAATACTTGCAAGTCCTCTGCCACTCTCATCAACGAATAAACAAATCGGCCCAACGCGTTTCGTGCGCATGCGCACTTCTTTAGAGGAATCCTAAACAATCCTGCTTTATAATGGCAACAAAAGACAATACTGGCGCTATGTACAGAACTAGCTACCATAGGCACATTGATGTGGAACAGTGGCGGATTTCCCATTAGGCCCAGGCAGCCAAAATTTTGGGCCGGCAACAATTTCCACCCCAATATGCATTTTCCGCGCTCTCAGGCCTATCAGTCCTAATTGGAATGCACTTACATGTGTCCTGCTGCCTCTTTGCTGCTTCCCCACATCTCCTTTGGAATCACAGCATCAAATGATGATGCGGATGCCCCAACGTGCCGTCACACAGCATCTCGTTGCCATGGCAACGTGCCGTCGTGATGCCGAAGGACGTCATGACATTGTGTTACCATAGTAATGAGATGCTGTGGGTTGTCATGTTGAGGACGTTAGCTGTGTCATTTGATGCTGGGATTCCAAAGGAGATGTATGGCGGGAGCAAGAAGGCGGCAGGACACATGCAAGTGCTTAGGGGCGGAGGATTTGCAAATCCGCCGCTGTGTGGATTGCAGCTGATATGTCAACAATTTACAAGGAGCCATAACATTACAGTTATTGCAAAGCTTTCCAATTATAATCTGTCTTCCAAAAGGTTCAAGCCTCCCTCCCTTCAGAACCAAATCTGCCCATTTGTTTCCAGTCTTTTAATCTTGTCCTGCTGTTGTGTTTGCCAGACAAATAGTCCTCTTCCTTCAGATTGAAGGTGAGCAGTGTATGTTACTAGCTCTCATGTGGCTTATCATGTCCCATATCTGTCCCGCTCCAGTCTTCCAACATTTATTATTACGAGTTTCAATTATTTGTCTTTTTTTAATTGAGATGTTATTCCAAGTACAGGTAACACCCGTTATAGTGCGGTCCTCGGGGTCCACTCCGAGACCACCTCGCTAGTAACGGGGTCGCGCTAATTTTTTAAAAAATGGCCGCCGCGCGCCTAATCGACGCTCCGGTGGGGTTTTCTCGCGATATGTAAGCTGGGGTCCGGTTGCTAGGGCCGCCTGGTTACCAGGGCTTGTGACAGGTAGGCCGGACCGGCTTGTGACACACCCGCTATGCCATCTCCTCTTGGCCGGTGAGCGAGCTGCTCCTGCCCGACTCCTCCCTCCTGGCCCTGCGGCTCCTTCCCAGATGAGATCCGCCTCCTGCCTGGCAGTGACGTGTCCCTTACCTGGCGGCTTGTGCGCGGTAAGGAGAGGTGTAGTACCGGGGAAGGAAGATCTGGGCCTGCGGTGTGAGAGGATCCGGAGAGCTGAATGGGTAGCGAGGTCCCCTTTGCGTCTCTCACATGTGTCCCGACACCCCCCCCTACTCCCGACACCCCCCCTCCTCCCAACACCCCCCCTCCTCCCGACACCCCCCCTCCTCCCGACACCGCCCCCCTCCTCCTGATGCCAGCTCCGCTCCGATCTCAGCAGCCGACACCAAAGGTAGGGAGGGGGAGTGGGAGGTGTGGTGTAGTGTGCTGTGAGAGTGTGAATGAACTTCTCCAAGAGAGAAAGATGCGTCGCACAGCACAAAAGTAGATGAAGGCTGATGTGGGTTAAAAAGTAAGCTTTATTGCACAAGATGCAAGCGAGTCCTCGACGCCTTGTGCAATAAAGCTTACTTTTTAACCCACATCAGCCTTCATCTACTTTTGTGCTGTGCGACGCATCTTTCTCTCTTGGAGAAGTTCATTCATATTGCTGCATCAAGCGTCTGCACGCTGAGTTCCTGCTGGCTTGCGGTTTCCTGCACCGAGTATACCGTGACGTCATCAGGAAGTACTATCCAAGCCGCCGGTCAGGTGACCACCCTCCGCTTCCGCGGGTATCGGGTTGGCGGTGAAGAGGCAAGAACACGAGCGGAGACACCCTGACTTCGGCCGGGAGAAGCAGACACACCATACTGGGAAGACCCGCACAGGCTCTACAACCTACTACAAGGATTTACACGTGAGTTTCCTATGTCCCAACCTCATAGTGCTCACGGCGAGCCGGCTGGGGGGAATGATTACACGCTTCATCTTACTATACTAAGGTTGTGTTTGGCCTGGGTCTAGAAGATTTATCTTATCTTTCACCAGCAGGACTTTGCTATACTCTGAGCGCCTGGAGGGTTAATCAGATGATTCACCCGTTTGTATGCTGTGAGAGTGTGTTGTGAGAGCTGTGTGCTGTGAGAGTGTGCTGTGTGGTATGAGAGCTGAGTGCTGTGTGAGCAGTGTGCAGTGTAAAGTGTGTGCAGTGAGTGCAGTGTAGAGTGTGTGCAGTGAGTGCTGGGAGTGTGTGCAGTGTGTGCAGTGTAGCGTGTGTGCAGTGAGTGCTGGGAGTGTGTGCTGTGTGGTGTGAGAGCTGAGTGCTGTGTGAGCAGTGTGCAGTGTAGAGTGTGTGCAGTGAGTGCAGTGTAGAGTGTGTGCAGTGAGTGCTGGGAGTGTGTGCAGTGTGTGCAGTGTAGAGTGTGTGCAGTGAGTGCTGGGAGTGTGTGCAGTGTAAAGTGTGTGCAGCGTGTGCAGTGTAGAGTGTGTGCAGAGTGCTGGGAGTGTGTGCAGTGAGTGTTGGGAGTGTGTGCAGTGTGCTGCGAGCAGTGTGTGTGCAATGTGTGCAGTGTGTGCAGTGTGTGCAGTGTGTGCAGTGTGTGCAGTGTGTAAAAAAAACAAAACATTTTTTTAAATAAAAAAAAAATTTATTTATTTTTTTTAAACGGGAGCCACGTGAAAACCGCGTTATAACCGATTTTGCGGTATAACGGGGCGCGCTATAATGGGGTTTACCTGTATTGAAATGCACAAGTGGGCGCTGAGGACAGCGTCTGGCACTTTCAATTGGTTGCTGAGAACTGGATCACATCGAGACTATGAGGCATTTTATTACACTACAGGATTTTTTTACATTTAAAAAATAATTTTTTATCAAAGAAAACACATGTATGTATTAATGTTTTTCTCATGTACCTCTTGGGAAAGAATAGGAAAATAAAATGATAATAAATGCAAGTGACCAAGGCAGGAATAGACCCCAAAAGCTTGCACAGTGTAGATTTTTCTCAAGAACTTAATACGATGAAGCAAATTGCTCATGACTCGTAGTGTTATGCAGATTGTGGCCTAGAAGACTATTCTGCAGTTTAATCATACAGTACAACACAAATGCATTCCATCTTGATTTATAACTGCCCCTGGAATGGAAGAATTATTCTGCAGTGCATCACTTCCCATGGAAAAATCTCACACTTTCCCATCTTTATTGTATAACATAACGCCAGATGTTTTCATTAGCTAATACAAAAGAAGTTTAATGCTGTGCATTACGTTGTGGAAAATGTTAAGGTGATTGAAGAATAAAGGCTGTCTGGAATCATTTTACGACTACATGCATGTAATATTTTGTACTGTCGCAGAGATAGCTGAAATATTCACAAGATCAGTTATTCTATTGTTAGTAATGGAATAGTTGACTCAGACATGGATAAAAGATGAAATATTTAGGTGGTTTATCATAGTCTCACAGTTGCAGTACTACGGAAAAACTGTAACAACAACAATGCATAATCTTTATGAATCAAGAGAACACCAATGGTTTCAATGGCCTTGTTTTTCCCTATTAAAACTGGTGCAGTTGGGCGCACGTGACGTCACCATGGATGCACGTTTGCTATGACAGCTCTGTGAACTCCACCAGCATAATTTGATATAACGCCTGATCTGCACCTTTTCGTGATCCACGGGACGAAGCAGCAGTCGGGGGAAGTAGCGGAGAAGGCTCCCGGGAAGAACGGAGGCCGGAGACCCCGGATCTCTCCTGTTTCTGCTGGGTGCAGTCGGCGACGGGCGAGAAGAAAAAAACAAAGATGGTGCTGGCGCAAGCACACAGGAGTGCGCAGCACCAGCCCCAGACTGGGAGATAGAGAGACAGGTGGCTGGGCTGGAGGGAGAGGCTCTAGAGAGCCGGGCAACGTTGAGAAACTCGGCAAACAAGGACACAGCAGGCAAAGATTCAGTGGTGAGAGCTGCTATTGAGAGAGGGAGAGAGTCACTGCAGAGGGAGACACCATGATTACAAAGCAGGACCTTCAGACTATGCTTAGAGAAATGCAAGAGTTTTGTCAGTCAGCTCTGGACAGAGCTGTAAGAGAATTTAAAGCAGAAGTTTCTTCACTGGCTAAGAGAACCACGGAGCTGGAAAAGAAAATGGATGTCGCCTTACAAAACCAGGCAAACACTGACGATGAGGTCCTGCGTCTCAGCGAATTGATGGTATGGATGATCTTGAGAACAGGGAATGAAGGCAGAATTTATGAATCCGCCATAACCCTGAGTCAGTGTCTGCAGAAGCCCTGCAATATACAAGTGAAAGTACCAAAGACAAGCGACACTCCTGATGAAGCCATGATTGGGCGAAACGCGAAGAGTGGACGGTCCTCTCTTTGAGCACAGAAACACAAAAGCGAGTGGAGGAAGCAGGAGAGAGGCTGCAGACTACCAGCTCATCCACAGAAGCCGAGCGAGTGACGTCATTCTTGGGGGACAGAGCGTGAGGCAGCAAGCAGTTACCACCGGCTGGCTTGGAACTGACCCAGGATTTTGATCTGAGACCGGAAGAATGCTCAGAAAAGGCGGGGTGGTGGGCAGTGTGATGCGCAGTCTCCTCTTAACACTTGCGAGTGTGATGTGCCTTTTTAATATTGATTCTTTGTAAGTGCGTTTTTTACACTTCTTTATATAAAGTTTTATTTACTTACTGATCTGTGCTATGGAGCTACCCCTTCTTTACTGAGGTACACCCATGCACCACTGAGAGTGACAGCCTATCCTGATTTCCTGAGCTCTTGAATACCACAGCATATGTGCCCATATTTTAATCCTGTGAGTTGGCATAGATTAGAGCCAAGATTAGAGCGATGGCCCGGAGATGAAAGAGTTGAGAATGTCTATGTTTTTGGAGGGGCCACGCTGGGTTCCCCTGAGTAGGGGTCCGCGGTGATACCCCTTGCCGATGGGCCGACAACACTACGCTAGATCTGCAGCTTTGTTTCTCTTCTTTCTACTTTCTCCCTGTTGCCCTTTGTATTTTTTTTATATTCTATTATAGGGACAGTCTTGCCTGTGATCTTGAGTCTACTGCCCACTACCTGAGAGCCTGTCTGCTACAGATATGTGGATGAAGCTGGTGAATGAACGGATTTGGTGCCCGGGTGAGTGGGCCTCGGCCCAAAGACTATGAAGCGACTGAGTTTTTTTGGGGGGTTGGGCAACACACTGGAAACCGGATTACAGACACAAAGGGCCTCATGCAGTAAGAGGCGCAATGTCACTTTTCGCCCGTTTTGCGCCAAAAATGCATACCCCGATTCAGTAAGGGCCGAAAACTTGGCGAAAAGCAAAAAAAACGGCAAGTTTTTTGGCGGTTTATTTTTTTCCGCCATCGGCGCGGCAAAAAGGCACTTTGCGTCGCAATTAGCCATGTTTTGAAACCCGCTCAATTCTAGTAGTGGCAAGTAGCTTTGCGCCGCTCTAGAATTGAGATTTTCAAGCCAATCCGTCTCGCCGCAAAAAGTTGGCAAGTTGCTGGGGAGAGGCTGCGGATGAGTGGCGGAACGGCACTTAGAAAAATTCAGGCCTTTTTCCTGCCTGGGATTGATGCCGAGGGTCTCCGGAGCTGATACCCATTAATACCAGCACCGGAGCCCCCGGCATGCATCCGTGGCAGGATAAATGCATTTAAAGCCCACTTCATTACCTTAGCGGCTAACCGCTAAGGCAATGAAGGGGTTAACCAGCAGTGCCAGGTTTATTGTGGGTGAAGGGGGTATTTGGCCCTTGGTGGTTGTTTAGGGCTTGCGGGGGGGTTGCGGGTAGACTTAACCTCTTCATGACCTTAGCGGTTAATACCGCTACGGTCATGAAGGGGCTAAGCCCTCCCGCTACCCAACCGCAAGCCCTAAACAACCACCGTTGGGGCTAATACCCACTTCGGCCACCCCCGCTACCCACAATAAAAAAAATACACACACAACAGCCCCACACTAAATAAATAAATATATATATATATATATATATATATATATATATATATATATATATATATATATATATATATATATTACACCAACAACCCCTATACCCCCTAACATACAGTACATATATGCACAGCAATGATACTATAGGCCGGCGGGGGCTCGGGTATTACCACGGGCCTGCAGTACCAATTCTTTTCCCCCCCAAATTAATTTAAAAACACATACATACTTATAAAGAAATAACCCCCCCCCCCCCATCTAACACATACAGTATAGTAATGGGCACAATTACTATTATCCACAAATGGATAATAGTGCATTTGCCCATTTAAAATACATAAAGAACAATAAATACATGAAATACATATTGCACTCACCCTTGTCCGGCAGGCACGATGAAGGCCATCCTCATCTTCATCACCGTCCATGACCCCTCCGATGCTGCAAAACATAAACAAGAATAAAAACAGCCAATGTAATGTCCCCTAACCCCTTAACCACCAAAGCGGTTATTTACCGCTACAGTCATTAAGGGGTTAACCCACTCTCACCCACCACTCGGGAGGCCTAAATACCCTCCCCCACCATGTTTCAAACAAGGTCTGGAGGCCTACGGGTGGTCCCCGCCAGGCGCCGTGGTCCACCAGGTGGTCTCCGCGGGTCACCGTGGGCCACAATGGGGTCCCCACGAGTAGGCCCGCGGCTGTCTGGGGGGGCCCTGGGTCAGACACACAGGTGTCTGAGGGGCCTCAGGTAGTTCCCACGGGGGTCTGGGGGCCCTTGGGTGGTCCCTACGGGTCCACGGTGCCCCCCCCCAACACATACACTACAATAATGTGCAAAATAACTATTATCCAGATAGGGATAATAAATTATTTGCCCATTATTAAACACATTAACTAGCATAATAAAATAAATAAAGTTCTTCTGACCTCATCAATAAGAAGCCCCCTCACCAGCAAAATCTGTGTCCTCCGTTGCCAACAAAATACATAGCCAATACATTGCAATTACATGCTAATATCAATTAACCCCTTAATCACCGTATCGGATAATAACTGCAAAGGTAATTAAGGGGTTAAGCCACCCTGGCCCGATACCCACCCTTCAGACATTCATTTGTACAGTGGCTTCATCATGCAACTATAAATATATATATGTGCGCAAAGCTGTGACCATGCAGCAAGCTTAAGCCTATAGGGAACCATGTTAAAAATGGTTTTTGAGGCAAAAAGTAACACTGTGTGCTCATTTGCATGTCATTTCCCAGAATCCCTTGCTGCAGTGGAAGTGCTGTATGCTGGGTGATAATGGGGAAAGGCGGGGTTGCAGACCTGCCTAAGACATGCAGATGAGCATACAGTTGTATTTGCATATTTGCTTTCCTGTGGAGGGTTTTTGTCACTTTTTTACTCACCATAACTTAACTCAGTATTATGGTATAGCCTATCCCATAGCCTCTCATGCATACCCAGTTAAAATCAACCCCACACTGATGAGACCCATCAAGGTCAAAACAGCTGTCTGTGGGTGGTTTTCTGGGTATGCACCTTAACCCTGGCTGTGCTCAAAGCTGTGACCATGCAGCAAGCTTAAGCCTATAGGGAACCATGTTAAAAATGGGTTTTGAGGCAAAAAGTGACACTGTGTGCTCATTTGCATGTCATTTCCCAGAATCCCTTGCTGCAGTGGAAGTGCTGTACGCTGGGTGATAATGGGGAAAGGCGGGGTTGCAGACCTGCCTAAGACATGCAGATGAGCATACAGTTGTATTTGCATATTTGCTTTCCTGTGGAGGGTTTTTGTCACTTTTTTTACTCACCATAACTTAACTCAGTATTATGGTATATATATATATATATATATATATATATATATATCTGGGAGAAAACACAGAGTATACCGCATCAACACAATACGTAGCTGTTGCCCAAAAACTGTCTTAGAATATGATAATATGTCAATAGACAGTGGTGCTTTAAGGATAATAAGTGTATAATGCAACAAAAAAGTATCCTTGTAGTAAAGCACACGGGCATACCGGGTGAATGATACAAATACAATATTTATTGATGTAATAAAAACAAGGGGAGAAGGATTAAAAGAGGAGGGGGACTCACAAATGCCAATGCATATATTCCATAAGGCAAAGGCACATAAAATGGTCAAAATAATCACCAATGGTAATCAACATACTGCTGCGGCAGAGTTTATTCGAGCATTTGCCCGTTCTCTGCCGCAGCAGTAGCCTGGCGCGCGCCCGAGAGTGACGGGCGCGCGCCGAAGCAGCGGAAGAGCGCCCTCCGATCGGGGCGCTCTCCCTACCGCTGCCGGGTCCGCCGGGTCCCCCGGAACCCCCTGCCGCTGTCCCGCGATCGCAGGACACCAGGGCTCCCTCGGGGAGCCCCTGGACGCGCGTGCAGGGGGCGCACGCTCCCGATGACGCGTGACCGCGCGTCTATGACGCGCGGCATGCCGAGGGGCGGCCACTAGCAAGCCGGGAGATTTCCCGGCTTGCGGTACCGACCACACTCGGATAAAGTGTGTCGGTACTGTAGGCAGCCAGAATCGATAGAGCAGGAGAGAAGAAAAACGGAGCACTAAATCCAAACCTGGCAATGCCAGAAAAAGGTTCAAGGATGCGTTCCCATAAATAAAAGCTTATTTTAATGGATCAGAAACCAAAAAACCACATTAACGCGTTTCAGACTATCTCTAGTCCTTTATCAATATATGCCTTCATTGGGTTAATTCCATTCTGCAAAACTTTATCTACACCTAGTACTGCTGTTTTATTTTGAGCACCATACAACGTTTTCTCCATAGCCAGAATCGATAGAAGCATCAAAAATAATGGTTATATAACAGGCATATATCTATCTAGTAACACAAACTGCAGACTTGTGCACAAAAAATCAGAGAAATGCCTAAGTTGAAGCAATGAATGCAAAGAAAAGGCAATTTTGCCCATTGCAGAATAAGTAGTATTAACATTGCATCACATTGCTTGAAAATGCAAATACATCACCAAATAAGCGTAGATATTGAAGACCAAAATATGGATATCTAGAGCCTCCTATACTGGAAACTGGCAGGGGTCTCCCTCCACAGACTCCAACTCCAACGCGTTTCGACAAACGGTCTTCTTCGGGGAGTGGAGTTGTGGAGAGTGAGCCTAGCATTTATAATGGTGTCGGGATGTGGTGTTCAAATTCCGCGCCAAAATCACATGAAAAACAGCTTAGGAGCATAATAACAGTGAAGGGGAAGGAAATCGCCATTGTGCGATAGATGCGTGACGTCACCACGCATTAGCGCCATGATGTCATGACGTCACTGTCCACCGGTCTGAAAATACGAAGAAATAGAAGGACTAAAACTACCATAAACCTTACAGTACTGCCAGAGAAATAGTGGTAATAGAGCAAACAGCAGAGTAACACATGAGGGGACTCCCTAATGACTAAGGGGGAAGATTATGCCACTTAAAATCGATCGCGCTGTAGTGTTTATAAAATACAACCTCACTGCGCAAAGGAAATTAAGTACAAAAATGGAAAGCCTCAGACTATACCAGCATATAGCTGCTCCAAATAAAGTTACAAAAAGACCTAATAAAAAGAAGAACACCATTTGGTTAACAGATGTTTAGTGAAGACACAGATTATCATAATGATGTTACAATAGAAGGCACATATAATCAAATGTACTAAAACATCCATCATTAGGTGAAGTACTAAATGGTCAAAGAGCAAAAAGCACAGAATCAAAATTGTACCAATTTAGATATTAAAGAATAAAGGACTTAAACTCTTTCTCTCTTTTCTTTCTATTAACATATTTATCTTAATTATGTCCTATATAAGGATAAGAACAATGGCCGAATTGAATGTTATTGAACAAAGTTCTTGGCAGCATCACTCTTCATAGTTCATATCCGGAGTAATAGAATTCAAGGTTGGTAAATTGTATTAGTATCCTGAAGAGCGAGGTCATATGGTAGGTTGTCCAAAAAGTGATAAGCATCAACACTATATTAGCGTCCTAAGAGACGATCATATAGAGTAATCTCCAAGCCGAAATTACATGGCAAGTTGCCCAGAGGAGGATGCCTGCTTCAAATGATCTCTTGTATCTTGATTGAAGCGAACAAATTCTTCATTGTTGTGGATAGAATACTGGGTAATAATCAAGCAAAATAAGTTCCTTAATGGCATTATGGCCCAGAAATCTTCATCCAGATAGAGTGACACAGCACCGCTGTCCTCATCAATCACAGATCATGGTCCATGTCAGTCGCTTATATAGTAGAAAGATGGCTTAGTCCAAGAATCATGGAGGTCGATCACACGAAGAAATTTCATGAGTAGAATCTCGTGGCAAAATATCCCATCGGGAAGTACTGGTCCAAAATATGTAACATGAAAAGAGACAAGAAAAAGAACCATATATTAGAGCATCTCGCATAAAGGCATACTGATAGTAAATGAAATCAAAAAGGTTTATAAAAACATAGCAAAGCCTAGGTAGTCATTAAGCCCTTGCAGAATCATGGTGCCCAACTGTACGATCCACCTACATTCCCTTCTCAACAGTGCCTTCTCAAGGTCATCACCACGGACACCCAGAGAGACCCTGTCGAAGGCAAATGCAGTAAGAACCGCACAGTCGGACCCACGGTGGCGCAAAAAATGACGAGCCACTGATGTGATTTTCCTAAATGAATCCAAGTCACGCCTAGCATTTTTGATATTACGCGTGTGTTCGAGCACACGAAAGCGTACCTCCCTTGTGGTCATGCGCACATAGACAAGACCACAAGGGCAGGAACAATGGTAAATCACTCCCTTGCTCTTACAATTAAGGAAGGATAATACTTTGTATGTGCGTGACTTGGAAGTATCGTTGTTGAGCGTTGTTGTTTGTTGCATATATCTGCAGGCTGAACATGTCCCGCACTTAAAAAAACCTGGCTTAATTTGCTTGGATAGAAAAGTGTGATTGACCTGAGGGGTATAGTGACTATGTATTAACTTGTCACGTAGATTTGGAGATCTACGGCTGGCAAGACTAAGATGGTCTCCTAATGCTTTCTTTAAATCCACATCAGTCATCAGAATTCTCCACTACTTTTGTAAAATACCCCTCAGGTCAGACCACTGGTGGTTGAAAGTGCTTACAAATCTTATTTGTTTTCTGCCTCTATATTTAGGTTTAGGTCGCAATAGACTCTCACGCGCGATACTCAGGCAATTGGTATAACCTTTGTTAACTTGTGCTGAAGAACCTGGTTTTGAGCTCCTTAGCTCTTTAGATGACATAGGCTTTTATAGGCCTATGACGTCACATTATCGTCATATGGTTCCCACGGCCCAGATTGGGCCGTGAAAACCATGTGATTTTGGGGGAAAAAATTAATTTTGATGACGTCATTTAAAGGCAATGACGCCAGCCAATCAGAATGGCTGTGCTTCAATTGCCTTTATGATGACGTCATGAAAAGAAAGATGGCCGGCCTCACATGGTACGGAAGCCAATCAGAGCGTGGGAACTACCTCCCTACTCCCAATCTGGGCCGTGGGAACCATATGACGATAATGTGATGTCATAGGCCTATAAAAGCCTATGTCGTCTCATTTTGAAGCCAGACGCCAAGGAGGACGGACCTCCGGAAGAAAGAAGAGGACCGGGGCATGGCAGCAGACGGTAAGAAGACCCCCAGAAGACCCCAGAGGAAGAAGAAAGAAGACAGAAGAACACAGATCAAGATCCCGTTGACGCTTTGGATTATAAAAAAAAAGGATTGGTTTATTTATTTATAGTTTTTTATTTTATTGGTTCCTGTTGTTGTGCGTGGATTTGTTCGAGACCTTAGTGTTCAACGGGAGTCGGAGAGTGGGGCAGCTAATGGTAATTGAACAAAAGAAATTTTTTTTTTTTAACTTGAACTGTTTTTTGTAATTTTTTATGTCATACAATTTTTTCCCATTATCATTTCTTGCCACTATATGTCTGTATGTATGTATGTCTCTATCGATATATACATAGAGGGTAAGAAATTATTTGGTTGGGAATGCTTGTTTTGCACTATGTAAATGTATTTTGATATGCTGCTATTCTTAAATGTGTGTAATGTAATTATTAATTAGATAGATGTAATTTTTGGTGTTGTATGCTGTACTTTAGGTCAGGGTGAGTCTTACTTTTTTATATTAGATTTTTGTTGGTACTACTATTTTGTCAGATGTTAACTTTGTTGGATAATGGGTTTGTTTAACGATTAAAAGAGTTGTGTAATTGATTTGGATGGTATTTTAATTGTTTTGGGATTTGATTAATTAATGGTCATTTATTTTGGTTGCCTTGCTTGGTTTAAATAGTATACTTGTTTGGATTTCATTGTATTTGCTTTTGAATATTTTATTGTTAACATTGATTGGCAGAGTGTACATGGTGCACAGATTTTATGCATCATGTATACAATGTAAATTCAATGTTTTGATTGGCATTTGATGCTTTTGATTGGCAGATGATAATCATTTTATTAGGAAATAGGATTTTGTTTGAATGTGGCTGATATGGAGAAGTGGTATTTTTATTTGTGCATGTTTTTGTTAACCCTTAAACATTTCTTTCTATATTGGTTCATCATGTGTATATATATAATATATAGTTGCAGGATGAAGCCACTGTACAAATGAATGGGTGAAGGGTGGGTATCGGGCCAGGGTGGCTTAACCCCTTAATTACCTTTGCGGTTATTATCCGATAAGGTGATTAAGGGGTTAATTGATATCAGAATGTAATTGCAATGTATTGGCTATGTATTTTGTTGGCAACGGAGGACACAGATTTTGCTGGCGAGGGGGCTTCTTTTTGATGAGGTCAGAAGAACTTTATTTATTTTATTATGCTAGTTAATGTGAAAGCAAAAAGCAGGATTTTCAGCGCTCGTGCTGCAGATGTTTTGATAGGATTAATCCCTGTGCTGCACGTGCATGGAGCATCTCCCCAGGAGCTCCCACTTCAGAGGTGATCCCCCCTCGAAGGGGGGGAGGACACCCTGAGAAACAGAGAAGAAAATAATGCACAAAAGCGCACAAGGGAAGGAATTAGTATTAATTTATTAAAACAAACACATAAACAGCTGAGGGGATCCAACCCCTCCTCAGCTCAATGGATTAGTTGCCCAGAAATATAAACCATATATATGGTCTCTAAACATAGAAAAATCTGACACAGTAAACCATACACAACATAAGAAAAAAACACACAATCAATGTAAAAATAAACAGAGAGAGTATTAACAGCCCAAGGAAGTTAAGGTTAAAACCGCCATAGAGGGCTATAATACTGCTGACAGGGGGAAACGAACACTCACACTGAGGCAGAGAAGGGGGACCTCTGATGACCGTACAGGATCCGGATCACGGCATCAAGGAAGATGGAAACAACCGCCTCTGGAGCCTCAGGCAAGCTCCGTTTCAGCCTCTCAGCAAACACGCGCAGGATGACCTGTCGTGACCTCTACGCGTTTCGCACCACGTGCTTCGTCAGGAGGTCACGTACAGCGTCATCTGCGCGTATTTGTAGGAAGAAGGGAATCAGTTAAGACGGCCCCCTTCCGACGCCAAACCCAATGCCCTTAGAATGCCAGTAGTATGCTTAAAGTGATGCTACCTCTTTCCCTTGCAACGTCATGTGTTACACGTACAATTGAATAATTAATGAAAATAAATTAATTATTCAATATTATATTCGTCTCTCATTTTTATGGTATATGTATTAACATTGTATGTTTTAATTAAAGCACTATATGCATCTATTTTAATTAATTGGGTATTTTAAGGATGAATTATAGTCTCAGCATGTGCAATTAATATGTAAAATATATATTTGTTTTTGCTCTAATTCAGTGTATGTATATAAGTTGATGATCTCAAGTTATGTTATGTTCATGTCTATGTAAGCATTGCAGGTTCGGATTTGTATATGTGTCTGTTAAACCTGCAACACGTGACCGCTGTAACACATGACGTTGCAAGGGAAAGAGGTAGCATCACCTTAAGCATAGTACTGGCATTCTAAGGGCATTGGGTTTGGCGTCGGAAGGGGGCCGTCCTAACTGATTCCCTTCTTCCTACAAATACGCGCAGATGACGCTGTACGTGACCTCCTGACGAAGCACGTGGTGCGAAACGCGTAGAGGTCACGACAGGTCATCCTGCGCGTGTTTGCTGAGAGGCTGAAACGGAGCTTGCCTGAGGCTCCAGAGGCGGTTGTTTCCATCTTCCTTGATGCCGTGATCCGGATCCTGTACGGTCATCAGAGGTCCCCCTTCTCTGCCTCAGTGTGAGTGTTCGTTTCCCCCTGTCAGCAGTATTATAGCCCTCTATGGCGGTTTTAACCTTAACTTCCTTGGGCTGTTAATACTCTCTCTGTTTATTTTTACATTGATTGTGTGTTTTTTTCTTATGTTGTGTATGGTTTACTGTGTCAGATTTTTCTATGTTTAGAGACCATATATATGGTTTATATTTCTGGGCAACTAATCCATTGAGCTGAGGAGGGGTTGGATCCCCTCAGCTGTTTATGTGTTTGTTTTAATAAATTAATACAATGCTAGTTAATGTGTTTAATAATGGGCAAACAATCTATTATCCCTATCTGGATAATAGTTATTTTGCATATTATTGTAGTGTATGTGTTGGGGGGGGGGGATTGATGTATTTAATGTATAGGACATGTTTATTTTTTTTACATACAGGGTTGTTTCCTCAGGTCTGCGGGGGACCTATGGAGACCACCTGCGGTCTCCTCTGGCTTCTCATGGGTAAACGGCTGCCGGGTCCACGGGGGACACCTGCGGGGAAGAACCGGTGGCCCCACATCTGTGGGGGCACCGCGAACCCGTAGGGACCACCCAAGGGCCCCCAGACCCCCGTGGGAACCACCCGAGGCCCCTCAGACACCTGTGGGTCTGACCCGGGGCCACCCAGACAGCCGCGGGCCTACCCGTGGGGACCCCAGTGTGGCCCACGGTGACCCGCGGAGACCACCTTGTGGACCACGGCACCTGGCGGGTACCACCCGTAGGCCTCCAGACCCTGTTTGAAACATGGTGCTGGGCTACTGTAGGTCTGTGAGGTGACCCGTCAGGCCCACCGGGGACTCCCGTGGGCCTGGGGTATTAACCCTGTATGTAAAATAATAAATCATGTATTTATGGGGGGGGGCACAGGGGGTGGGTTATGTATTTAATAAATATAATGATGTTTATTGTGGGGCTGTGCATTGTTTTTATTGTGGGTACTAGAGGTGGGGGAAGGGGGTATTGGCCCCAAGGGTATGTGGGTAGGCCTCCCGTCTGGGTATTGGGTGAGTAAGGGTGGTTACGCCTCACAGGGTGGAGGGGGTAGTGGGGGAGGGTATTTAGGCCTCCCGAATGGTGGGTGAAGGTGGGTTAACCCCTTAATGACTGTAGCGGTTAATAATCGCTATGGTGATTAAGGGGTTAGGGGACATTACATTGGCTGTTTTTATTCTTGTTTATGTTTTGCAGCATCGGAGGGGGCATGGACGGTGATGAAGATGAGGACGGCCTTCATCGTGCCAGCCGGAAATGGGTGAGTGCAATATCCCCCCTGCATTGCCAGGGTAGCATTGGCATCTTAAGAGTGATCATTTTTAAAGTGATCATTTTAAGTGACAATATAAAGTTAGACTATAGTTTGACTAGAGGTGACTGGAGACTTCATCTTTCTGTAAACTCTTTTACTCAAGGCAACAAACGGTGAGCTTATATGACCACACTATGATCCCATGCTTGTTAGCCTGCATATTTTAACCCCCCACCCCTTTACAACTTATTTCACTGCAGCCTCTCCCAAAACTGACTGCACAAAAATACCTCCCAAACCCACTCAGCCCACTGAAACCCTGAATTGACTCCAGCATTGCAATGCAGCAAAACATCTGACAAGGAACAGGCACACCCCTGCTGTTTAGTCTGCACACACTCACTTTGCTCACAACAGCTCCATGCAGCACTGCCTACCTCTGGCATAATGAACCTGCTGTATATCTTAACTTTTTTCTTTCTCCTGGCCTCATGGAGATGTTACTCCCTCTATACACTACAAACTCCTCCCTCCTGGCCCACACCCAACATCACCATACACCCTGGACTACTCAAAAGCCTTGTACTATCTACTGAATGTTGGTGGAGAACTCTAAACCCAGCCCATCAACTACTGCTCACTCTAATGGCAAACACCACAAATTTACAAATTGCAAACAACTACCCAAATTTCTACTCATACTATTACTCTCTTTAGCAGGTGATATTGAACCTAACCCAGGTCCTCCCATTTTAGCTCTGTCCCATGCCCCTGAGAATTCTACCTTTAAATTAAAAAAAGGGCTATCTGTCGTCCATATAAATATCCAGAGCCTGCTGCCCAAACTGGACGAACTAAGGGTAATGTGCCTTATGCATAAACCCAAAGCCATCATTCTTACAGAAACATGGCTAAACCCCTAAAAACCCTTATGCAAATATCGCCATTCAGGGATACTCAATTTTTAGGAGAGATAGGTCAAAGAGAGGAGGAGGGGTGTTATTTTATATTGCAGACACCTTACAATTTACACTGTTAAATTGCCCCCCAAGCCCACCTTATTTTGAAATACTAGTTGGCAGAATATGCCTCCCCTTTTCTAAGCCCATCTTGCTCGCTGGCATCTACCGCCCCCCTAAAGCCCCTCTACAATCCCTGACTGATATCACCCAGTTTCTTGGCTCCATTTCCTCTCTGAATGAGAAGAGTGAGCTGCTAGTTCTTAGGGATTTCAACTTCAATTGGCTTGACCCTAAAAACCACAAAATCCAGATACAACTCAAATCACTTAACCTATCACAACTCCTTTCCACACCCACACGGACAAACCTGAAATCGCATAACCATTCCTTGCTAGACTGGATTCTCTCCTCAAACCCCAGCAGAATCCAATCCTCTGGCATCCTTCCTGATATTGTCAGTGACCATGCAATAGTGTACTGTGTAAGGAAAATTAAACCGCCCATTCAAGCCCTAAAGTTCTACTCACTAGAACATTAGAAAAGTTTAACCCACAACAGTTTCTGGTTGACCTTACCAACTGCCCATGGCACAGAATCGATTTAATTCCCGACCCTGATTCTGTGCTCGACTATTTCCAATCCGAGTTCTTAAAACTCTGCGTTACCCATGCTCCACTACACAAAATAAGGGTACGGGGGCCCACCTTCCGTGGGTTACAACTGACCTTATTGCACTCTACCAGCTCAGGGATACCTTGTGGAAAAGCTACAAAGTAACTGGCACTACCAAGGATCTAAATCACTACAGATGCCTGCGGAACATGTGCACAAGGCAAACAAGGCACGCAAAAGCACAATATTACTCTGACAATCTCCACCAAAATACATCAAACCCAGCTAACTTCTGGAAGGTTATCAACAATATATTCCAGCCTCCTAACCATCAATAACCAAGTAATTTCACCAAGGGGGATATTTCTCTGACAAACATGCAACAGTCATACCATTACGCAAAAACACCAAGCTTGACCCTACCTGTCTTTCTAACTATCGACCTGTCTCCCTCCTGTCTTTTGCCTCTAAACTCCTTGAACGTCTTGTATTCTGTCGCTTGCTCCATTTTCTCAACACCTATTCTCTCCTAGACCCTCTACAATCTGGCTTCCGCACTGCTCACTCCACGGAAACAGCCCTCACTAAAATAACTGATGACCTCCATGCTGCCAAAGACAGAGGTTATTATACTCTGCTCATATTATTCGACCTCTCTGCAGCATTTGACACCGTGGACCACCCTCTTCTCCTTCACATTCTCCATACTCTTGGTATTCGGAACAAAGCTCTATCCTAGATCTCATCCTACCTCTCCCATCGTACTTTCAGTGTCTCTTCTGCTAACACCTCCTCCTCCTCTATTGATCTCTTTGTGGGGGTACCCCAGGGCTATGTCCTGGGACCCCTTCTCTTTTCTCTTTACACACCTAGGTCTTTACACACCTAGGTCTCACCTAGGTATCTAGGTGACCTAATCACATCTTTTGGGTTTAAATATCATCTCTATGCTGACGACAGACAAATGTACTTTTCAACACCCGACCTTACACCTGCTGTACAAACCAAAGTTTCTGAATGTCTCTCTGCTATATCATCCTGGATAGCTCTCCGCCGCCTTAAACTCAACATGGCTAAAACAGAGCTCCTCATACTTCCTCCCAAACCTGGCCCTGCTACCTCCTTCCACATTACTGTTGGAACTACGATCATTCACCCAGTAGCCCAAGCACGCTGCCTAGGGGTCACACTCGACTCCTCTCTCACATTCGCCCCTCACATTCACAACATTTCTAAAACCTGTCGCTTTTTCCTCCGCAATATAACAAAGATACGCCCTTTCCTCTGTTGCTCGACTGCTAAAACTCTGACTCAGACCCTCATTCTCTCCCGTCTTGATAACTGTAACCTCCTGCTCTCCGGCCTTCCTGCCTCTCACCTGTCTCCCCTACAATCTATCCTAAACGCTGCTGCCAGAATCACTCTACTCTTTCCTAGATCTGTCTCAGCATCTCCCCTCATGAAATTCCTCTCCTGGCTTCCGATCAAATCCCGCATCTCACACTCCATTCTTCTCCTCACTTTTAAAGCTTTACACTCTTCTGCCCCTCCTTACATCTCAGCCCTAATTTCTTGTTATGCACCATCCAGATTCTTGCATTCTTCTCAAGGATGTCTTCTTTCTACCCCCTTCATATCTAAAGCCCTCTCCCGCCTTAAACCTTTTTCACTGACTGCCCCACACCTCTGGAATGCCCTTCCCCTCAGTACCTGACTTGCACCCTCTCTATCCACCTTTAAGACCCACCTTAAGACACCCTTGCTTAAAGAAGCATATGAATAGCACTGTGGATATTCTGAACACATGATACATAAAGCTTGGCCCCCTGCAGACGCACTTACCAGAACTCCCTCCTACTGTCTCTGTATGTTCTCCCTACCTAACAATTAGACTGTAAGCTCCTCAGGACAGGGACTCCTCTTCCTTAATGTTACTTTTATGTCTAAAGCACTTATTCCCATGACCTGTTATTTATATTATCTGTTATTTATTTGATTACCACATGTATTACTACTGTGAAGCGCTATGTACATTAATGGCGCTATATAAATAAAGACATACAATACAATACAAACCCCACTGACATTGCAAATGCATTCAATGATTACTTTGTGGGGTGTGCCACTAACATAATAGCGAAACGCAGCCCAAACCACAAACCTGAATCTCATCCTGGGAGTACCTCTATAGCCCCACCCCCTCCCAACACTGCCCACAATTTTCAATTTGGCCCAGTATCTGTAGAGGAGATTACACAAGCGCTCCTCAAACTAAAACTAAGCAGCCAATGCAGACCTGACTTACTACAATCTAGGTTCCTACGACTTGGTGCCCCAGCCATTGCCAAACCAATTGCTTCCATAGTCAACTCTATCCTGTCTGCAGGCCATATCCATAAGATGTGATACAGAAATAAGGTCGCAACCCAAAATTCACCTTACAATAAAATCCATACACTAAGGTGTTAAAGTGCAATAATTAATGTGCATAGGGTGTAATAATATTGTATATAAATGTATACAAAACCATATAGGAAAGGCGTATGCTGTTAAACTGAAAGAGTGGCTCAGCACTCAAAACACTAGGAGAAAAAGACAAAAAGAACAGCGCAAAACGCAATAGTGAAGTATATAAGTACAAATTATATTTGTGAAAAAATGGTGAGTATTAAGCGTACATTTAGGCAGAAGAATAAAAGCATATCTGTGCAAACATCAGCACAATGTTACCACAATGGAAAGCCTCTGGATGGGATGGTGTAGCCCTCTGGTGCAGCAGCTGTCGTTCTGGAAAGTCACAGTGATATCTCTCACTTATCCTGGACCACTGCAAGTGGCAGCTGCAGCCCTTGAGCTGTTCAGAGTTCCCCCACTGGTAGTGGCATCTGCTGGGCTCGTGGCATGAAAATGTCAGTTCAAAACGACTTGGTTTGCTGTCCTTGGGACACAGTGATGCCTAAGGGCTCTCCTCTCACTGCACACACCGCGCGGCCCACGTGGGATCTTCTTCCGGCGCTCGCGCACTCCCGTGACGTCACGGATGACGCGCGATGTTGATTTCAATGGAGACAGTCCCAAAATGAAAGCACAATATAACAATCGCTAAAAATAGGTTAGGGAGGCTAGGATGGGGAACCAAACCCTGCCAATCTTTATCCTGATTGGCAGGGTTTGGTTCCCCATCCTAGCCTCCCTAACCTATTTTTAGCGATTTTTATATTGTGCTTTCATTTTGGGACTGTCTCCATTGAAATCAACATCGCGCGTCATCCGTGACGTCACGGGAGTGCGCGAGCGCCGGAAGAAGATCCCACGTGGGCCGCGCGGTGTGTGCAGTGAGAGGAGAGCCCTTAGGCATCACTGTGTCCCAAGGACAGCAAACCAAGTCGTTTTGAACTGACATTTTCATGCCACGAGCCCAGCAGATGCCACTACCAGTGGGGGAACTCTGAACAGCTCAAGGGCTGCAGCTGCCACTTGCAGGGGTCCAGGATAAGTGAGAGATATCACTGTGACTTTCCAGAACGACAGCTGCTGCACCAGAGGGCTACACCATCCCATCCAGAGGCTTTCCATTGTGGTAACATTGTGCTGATGTTTGCACAGATATGCTTTTATTCTTCTGCCTAAATGTACGCTTAATACTCATCATTTTTTCACAAATATAATTTGTACTTATATACTTCACTATTGCGTTTTGCGCTGTTCTTTTTGTCTTCATATCCATAAGACCTGGAAAACTGCCAGAGTTGTCCCAATCTTCAAAAGTGGGGACAAAAACACTGTCTCAAACTACAGGCCAATCTCACTTCTCCCAATTCTATCCAAAGTCATGGAAAAATGTGTCCACTCCCAATTAAGCGATTACTATACCAAGACAAATTTCCCTAGCCAATTCCAATCTGGCTTTCATCCCAAACACTCCTCCGTAACTACCCTGCTAAAAGTTTGCAATGAAATCCAGTGTGGAATGGGACGGGGACAACTCACTGGTGCAGTATTACTAGATTTTGCAAAGGCTTTTGATACTGTTGATCATGCTATCCTGCTTAACAAACTCCAGAGCTGTGGAATAGGGAAGCATACTTTAAACTGGTTTCAGTCCTACCTATCAGGAAGATCCCAACATGTGTCCATCTCAGGCTTTAACTCCAACCCCCTGGATATCACCTGTGGTGTCCCGCAAGGCCTTTGTTCTGGGCCCCCTTCTCTTCTCAGTGTTCATTAATGATCTTCCCACATCTTGTAAGGAAGCCTCAATACACATGTATGCAGATGACACAATCCTATATGCACACAGCCATAGCCTCTCTGACCTTCAACACATACTTCAATCTGACTTTTTGAGACTCGAAAACTGGATTTCCCAAAACAAACTGTTTTTAAACACTGACAAGACTGTAACAATGGTATTTGGGACCAAGACTAAATTTGTAAATCTTCCAGTGACTGAGCTCCTGATTAGAACCAACGCTAACACCACCCTAACTCCTGTCACTAGTTTTAAATACCTGGGCTTATGGTTTGACTCCCACTTAACATTCGGAATGCACATGATACCCTGACAACCAAGACCTATGCAAAGCTAGGGGTACTTTACAGGAACAAATCCTCCCTAAGTCTCCTGGTCAGAAAGCGTATCGCACAGCAGATGCTAATTGCAATTATTGACTATGGAGACATAGTATATGGCTCGGCACCTCAAACCCACCTTATCAAACTTGACACCCTCTACAATTCAATTTGTCGTTTTGTTCTCCAATGCAACTATAACACACATCACTGCGAAATGCTCAAAGAACTAGATTGGTCATCACTAGAGTCTAGGCGCAAAGTTCCTTTAAATTCTTTATGGGCAAGCTATACAGCTATCTGAACAAGCTCCTCACCCCTACCACATGCAGCACTTATCACCTGAGATCAGACTCCAAAAGACTGTTCATGGTCCCAAGGCTCAACAAAGTATCCGGCCGTTCCTCCTTCTCTTACCGTATACCCCAAAACTGGAACAACCTACCGGAGACTCTCACATCCACCACCAGTTTAAGTTCTTTCAAATCTAAGGCTGTCTCACATTTTAATCTGGTCTGTAACTGTTTCATATGCCCATAATATATATTTTCTTTAACTGTGCATGCAATGTCTTGTACATAATGTATACCCTGTTCATTTATGTAACTGTATTTGTAACCATGTATTATTTGTCCTAACTCTGTGCCCAGGACATACTTGAAAACGAGAGGTAACTCTCAATGTATTACTTCCTGGTAAAATATTTGATAAATAAATAATAAATAAACACAATGTTCAATGATTAAAATATTTTATAAATAAATAAATGTATTTATTGTATTTATTGTTCTTTATGTATTTTAAATGGGCAAATTCACTATTATCCATATGTGGATAATATTAATTTTCACATTACTATACAGTATGCGTTAAGGGTGGTGTATTTATGTGTTGTAATTTTTTTTGGGGTGCACTGAATTGGTACTGCAGGCATGCGGGGAACACCTGAGGGCCACCGCCGGCCTATAGTATCATTGCTGTGCATCCCAAAAATGTTCTATATGTAATGGGGGTATAGGGTTTGTTGGGGGCACAGGGGGTGTATGTTGTTTATTGCAATGTTTATTGGGGGCAATTGTCCCCAATAAACATGCTATTATGCCTTAACCCCTTCATTGCCTTAGCGGCTATCCGCTATGGTAATGAAGCAGCATTAATGTATTTTCATAATATTGTGCAAGAGCAGGGGGTCCCCTGAGATGAACCGCATTGATTTGTGGCTCAGGGACGCCCTGTTTCCCGTGTTACAGGCCCCGGTTTGGGGCATCGGTGCCAGTGTCGCCGCCATCTTTATAGCGGGCACGTCACGTATGGGACGCTATAAAGATGGCGGCGACACTGGCACCCAATGACACATACCGGGGCCTGTAACTCGGTAAGTCCCTGATCCACAAATCAATGCGGTTCAGCTCAGGGGACCCCCTGCTCACAGTACACTATTATTAAAAATACATTCATGCTGCTTCGTTACCATAGCAGATAGCCGCAAAGGTAAGGAATGATTGTTTATTGATATGGGTGTTTTATTCATAGTGTAGATGTGCAGAGGGTCTCCGGAGCTGAACCGCTTTGGTTTTAGGTCCGTGGACCCTCTGCTTCCCGAGATACAGGCCCCTTTATGGGGTGCCGGTATCCCTCTGCTTTGTTTACATTCCGCTTTCACGTGATCGGACATTTAAATGCAGAGGGATACCGGCACCTCATAACGGGGCCTGTATCTCGGGAAGCAGGGGGTCCCCGGACCTCAAACCAATGCGGTTCAGCTCTGGAGACCCCTTCCACATGTACACTATGAATAAAATTGTATTTAAAATATTTTTTAATGTGCCGATGTTTGCGCCGAGAGAGCGGCGGATCTCTCTCTGCTGCAGACACATCTCGGCAGGGGATGGCTTCTCAGCAGCTTCTCGCCAGGCAGACTGTCTCGCCACCGGTTACTCGCCATGTTTGGCAATGTTGCTCTCGCTGTGATTTGCCAGGAATTCGGCCCTTCCTGCATACAGCGAGGGCAACACGCCAAAAATATGGCGAATTCAAACCCCTGGCGAATGCAATTTTTCGCCGCTTACTGCATGACCCCCAAAGAATCATAAGCTCTATTGAAGTACAAGAGCAATTTCTTCCTGAAATTAATCAGATTGCCTACACCTCTAGTCGTCATATAGTATGAAAAGCTACATATGTTTGTGTTCCACAGTTGGTAGGAATTGTATTTGTTAAGCTTCTATATTCACATTCTATATGGACCAAGTTAAAGTGGAGGTGCGTTCAGGAGGTTGAGAGTAGCGGGGTGCGCGGAGTGTCACGGAGACCTGTATGCCCAACTTCAGGATTCCCCCAGTAGGGCCATATGCCCGCCAGTCCAGACCATATAGGGTGTGGTCGCAAAATTGGGATGAGTGGCTGGTTACACTCATCTTATTATAATTTTTTGTTGTTGTTGTTGTTTTTGTTCTTTCCCAAGTTCCAAAAGTGGGACAGTTCCTCCACTTTTTTTTCCCTTTTCCCATTTGCCCATCGCAACCATTAAAGTTTCTCGAGCACAATCTTCACATGGAAGAGAGAGATATGACACCGGAATGGCTAGTCAAGTGCCATTGCATTTGGTGTCCTTGAATGTTAAGGGCCTGAATAGTAATGGTAAGCATAGGATGGCCCTAAAAGAATTTAGGAAATTGAAAGTAGATATTGTTTTTCTGCAAGAGACGCATTTTGACACACAGGAACCCCCAAACACTTTTAGCGGGACATACCCCGTAACATTTTACTCATCTTTTACTAGCAAGAAAAGTGAGGTTGCGATTTTGATTAAACAGGATATCCCGTTTCAGACATTGGAGGTTAAGAGAGAGCAAGAAGGGAGGTCACTTGTGGTCCATGGTCTTCTCACAGGCCTACATACCACACTAGTGAATATATAAGCATCCAATGAGGGACAAATTGATTTTTTTTGTTTTAATCTTTATTGTGTTTTCAGAGATACAGATTATTACATTACATTTCATTACAGAGGGAGCATTACATTGGGAACAACAAACAGTATACATGGCATTTTCTTGTACAATAAACAACTGAGATTGAGGGTTGGCTTCTATCCATTTTTTGTGGAATTGAGCGATCAGATGAGTTATAAACCTGTTTTCCCCTTTGTTTAGCGATAAAGATTTCCAGATCTGTAATCTCTGAGTGAATTTCAAAGTGGTCAGAGAAAGAGAAGAAAAAAGATAAAGAGGAGAAGAAAGAGAAGGATGGGGGAGGGGGTGGGAGAAATGGGGGGGGGAGTTAGAGCATGGTAGAGTGGGGAGAGATAGGGAGAGGAGGGGGGGGAATGGAATTCCGCCCGCCCGTCCCTGGTCTGATCATCACCATCTTATTTTTTTGTGGTCTACAGTTTTTATTTTTTTGAATAATAATTTTAACCTCTTATTGGTTTCTATCTTTTGCTAGCTCTGGAGCCATGGCTCCCACGTCTTGTAAAACTGTTCGGTAGCTTATTTCAGTTGGGCTGTTAGTCTTTCCAGCGACATTACTTCGTTTATTCGTTTAATGACAGTTCTTCTGGAGGGGGTGTTAATTTTTTTCCATGCCACAGCTATGGAACATCTTGCTGCAGTTTGGATAAAGGAGACTAGCCGCCCCATGAATGGAGTAAGATTTTCTACTGGTTTAGCCAACACAAATGTCAGTGGGTCTAGGGGGATTCTTAATTCTGTGGCATCTAATATTATGTTTTGGATCATAGTCCAGAAATTGTCCACCAAATGTGGGCCATATCTCCTCTAAGAACCCTCTCCAGCATAGATTGTGGGTTCCAGGGAAGATCTAGCTCAGCCTACTAGGACCCATTGAAATATAATTTTGGAGATATTTTCCTTCGTAATTGTGCAAATTGAAGTTTTAGCTGTCCAGTCCAGATATCCTCCCAGTCGTCCCTATCTATCTCCACATTGAGGTCATCCACCCATTTAAGCATGTAGTTATCATCCGGTGCATTTACTGACAACTCCATTCCCACGTATATTCCAATATCAGGCCTCTTTGGTAGGTGCCTTTTTTGCAGTATGTTTTGAATTTTAATAGATTGGGGAAACTTGCTTTATGAGAAATTGTTGTGAGGAAATGTCTAATTTGGAGAAATTTGAAAAGATTGAAATCTTGCATTTGGTACTTGTTTTGAAGTTCCTGGTAAGACAAGATCTTCCCCTTTTCTACCAGGTCAGCTGCTATTTTGATATTCACATTTTGAAATTGGTTGAATTCTCTTTTGGAGCATCCAGGAGAGAATTCTGGGTTATTGAAAATAGGGGTTAGCTGAGATGGGAAGGACGCTTATGCATATTTCCCCTTGTTTTTGGACCATATATTCCACGTGCACCTCATTGATCCCAGGTTAAACCTCCTGCTAGAGTCTCCCTGATCCCAGAGACGCTGTGAGAGATAGGAGTCTCGCGTAGTAGGATTCAATTGCTAACCAGCAGCAAGTTGTTGTTATTCCAGACCACTACTTGTTTTAGTTGGGCTACTTGATAATAATTAATAATATCAGGAACTCCCAAGCCTCCTTTTGCTCTTGAGACTAGCATTACAGACCTCGCCACTCTCGGTCTTTTAACTTTACAAATAAATTGAAATATCCGGCTTTGCATATTTTTCAGCTCAGGCAGGGGAATATTTATCGGGAGGGTTTGAAAATAATAATAATATTCTCTTGGGAGAATTTTCATTGTGGTGGAGATAATTCTCCCTATCCAGGATATCTGGAGTTTATTCCATGCTTGTAGATCTTTTACATTTTGTCAAAAATGGAGGGAAATTACACTGGTAGAGAGATTTGTATGAGTGTGCAATCTTCATTTTTAGATACTTGATATGGGTGGAGCTCCATTTATAGTTAAAGTTCGATTGCAGCTGGTTAATTTCTGAAGCTGGGAGAGTTACATTTAGGGCTGTATTTCCCAACTCCAGTCCTCAGGGAACCCCAACAGGTCAGTTCTTAAGGATATACCTGCTCCATCACAGGTGGGTCAATCAGCGGCTCAGTCATTTTGACTGAGCCACCTGTGCTGGAGCAGGGATATCCTTAAGACCTGACCTGTTGGGGTTCCCTGGAGTTGGGAAACACTGATTTAGGGCTATAGATTTAGCATTATTAATTTTGTAGCCCGAGACTTTGCCAAATGGATCTAAAAGAAGTTGGAGACTGCGAAGGGACGTAAGTGGGCTGGCTAGAGTTAAAATAACATCGTCCGCAGAATAGGGAGAACTTGTAGTTTATTCCATCAATGGGGATTCCTTGTATATTGACTTCATCCATAATTTTAGCCGCTAGGGGTTCAATTAATAATGCGAAGAGATACGGAGACAAGGGGTAGCCCTGCCTGGTTCCATTTTTGATCACAATTGGATCTGAGTTTCCCCCTGGAAGTTTGACATATGCTGTGGGCTTCTGGTTAAGGGATCAAAAGCGCTCCAGAAATGGGCCCGCAAATCCATATTTTAGCATAGTTTGATCTTGGATTTACCATTTTATTCTATCGAACGCTTTTTCAGTGCCTAGGCTTAATAGTATAGCCTTTGTACGTGTGAGGTGCACGTGGTCAATAATATTTATGATCTTTCGAGTATTGTCTGAAGCCTATCTACCCGAAATTAAATCTACTTGGTCGATATGTATTAACCGTGGTAGAATTGGGTTCAACCTGTTTGCCAGGATCTAACTATAGATTTTCAGATCTGTATTGAGTAAGGATATTGGTCTATAGTTTCCACATTGGAGTGGGTCTCTACCCTCCTTATGAATGATGGCTAGGTTGGCCATAGACATGGAGGTTGGGATTAGTTCACTCCCCAGAAAAGAGCTAAACGTATTAAGGACAAACAGGGACAGAATAACCTGAAATGTTTTATAATAGAAGCTAGTGAATCCATCCAGACCTGGTGTTTTTGGCTATCTTCAGAGATTTAATCGCCTCTGATAATACTTCTTGTGAAATTTTATTATTTAGTGCTTGTGATGCCTCCTCAGATAACACGGGTAAGTTATATTGTGTTACAGTAGGTATTGTGAGATCGCCTCGGTGCTTGCAGGACTACCTTTCGGCGAATCTAGGTTATACAGTTTGAGTAAAAAATGTAAAATTCTTGTGCTATTTCTTTTTCGTTATAGGTGACTTGCCCTATCGCGGAGGTTTCAGATTTAACTCTCATACTTGAGTTTGTTTACTAATAACCTGTCGGCCTAATTACCCTTGTCGTAATATCGTTGGTTTGTCCATTTTAGCGCTCTCTCTACCTCTTCTGACAAATTGATTTTTTAAAGGAAACATTGGAGTCTATGAGAGATAACCGTTACTTATAACAGTTACTTATCTTAGGAGGCGATTTTAATATGGTTTCGAACCCGGATGTGGATAAGCCCACACATCCCAGGCAGTCACACTATGCAATGATATATAGTGTAGCAAAGAAATTTAGATTGCTAATCAAAGAATTTGGCCTGTTGGACGCCTGACATTCCTCACATAAAGGGCAGAGAGATTATTCCTTTTATTTGCCCCCGCATGACTTGTATTCCAGAATCGATAATATATTTGTAACACCAAATATTTTGGAAGTATTGGTTCACTCAGATATAGGGCCCATCACGTGGTCGGACCATGCCCCGGGGGCAATTATGTTTGACCCACCATTCGCTAAGACTCAATCATTTATTTATTTTATTTTATTTATAAAATGTTTTACTTTGTTGAGCCTTGGGACCATGAACAGTCTTTTGGAGGATGATCGATTCATTACTAAACAACCCGGAGATTAGTACACAAATTGGAGACTCAGTTAAAAATAATTTTCAGACCAACAATGGGTCTGTAGAATCAACAGCAATTTTATGGGAGGCACACAAGGCCACGATTAGAGGACAGTTCATCTCAATAGCATCATACAGAAAGAGAATAAAAATGGTAAAACAAAAATATTTAACGGAAGAAATTATAAAGTTGGAAAGCTCACATAAAAAAATGTTGAGGAAAATTGATAACATTTTGAGTCAGGCTAGGGAGGAACTCAAGAGGCTACAACTGGAGGATGTAGAGAAGGCCGTTAAGTGGATTAAGCATATGTATTATGACAAGGAAAATAAATCAGATCACTTTTTGGCACACAAATTTAGAGGGATCAGGTCGAGGGGCTCGGTTTCTGCTATTAGGATAAAAGGTGGAGGCGTGATTTACAACCCCTCAAGGATTGCAGAGGAATTTGCTAAATTGTATACGGAATGTTATGACGTAGATAACTCAACACTGAATGCTAAAATTCTGATTTTGGCCCAGATTGAGGATTATTTGAGAGATTGTAATCTCCCCAAATTGGAGGAAGATCATAATATTTTCAATGCAAAAATAACCCAGGTAGAGCTAGGGAGGGTGGTCAGCTCTTTGAAACCATAGAAGGCACCGAGCGCAGATGGTTTTTCAAATTTGTACTATAAATATTTTATAGAAATTATAGGGCCTTGAATGTTGGATCTATTTAATGATTTTCGCAGTGGAAAACAAATCCCTCCCATAGATGACGAAGGCCAATATATTGGTGATCCCTAAAGAAGGAAAGGACCATTTACGTTGTGGTAGGTACAGGCCAATCTCACTGCTTAATACAGATCTGAAAATCTATAGTAAAATTTTGGCCAACAGGTTGAATCCAATACTTCCTAGACTAATTCACAAATCTGGTGGGATTTGTGAGTGAATGTCAGGCGTCGGATAACACAAGAAAAATAATTAATGTTATTAATCAGAGACATAAGTCTAAACTGAAAGCTATGCTGTTAAGCCTAGATGTGGAGAAGGCATTTGATAGGATAAGGTGGGATCTTCTGGACAAAACGCTAGAGGCATTTGGATTTTCCGTTTTTTTGTACAGGGGGTTGGTGCCCTCTATCAGTTGCCAACAGCCACACTGAAGATTCCAGGTGGGGAGGGGAATCTGATAATCAAGAATAGGACCAGGCAGAGGTGCCCCCTTTCTTCCCTTCTTTTCGCCTTGACAATCAAACCTCTAGGGGGCCACTATCATAGTCTCCCCAAACATACAAGGGATTAAGATAAAGGATGAGTGCTATAAAATATCATTGTTACCATATCTAATCCATTGACATCTCTCCCGAACCTGCAATCCACTCTCCAGGGATTTGGTGTGCTGTCTGGGTATAAAGTTAATATGGGAAAGTCAGAAGCTCTAAATTTGACATTATCTGAAAAGGAGGTTGAGGTTCTTAAATGGCATTTTGACTATAAATGAAAAAATACCCATTTGAAATATCTGGGGATTTACCTTACCAGAGATTATAATGTATTATATAAATATAATTATAAAACATACAGGACACCTACAAGCTCATAGTGAACCCCCAAAATAACCCCAACATATATACTGCACCGACACACTTTATTCGAGCAAATACCCGGTATGTACCTGGCAGATACCTGGAATGCGCCGCTCCTCACCTCTGACAAGCCCCGTTGCATTTGCCTTCCTAGCCTGGGTTCATGCCTGGCTGATGGGCGGCTGATCTGTTAAATGATAATGATTAGGATTTAATAGGCTGCAATGCTTCGCGTGTCTACCAGATGGCATAAATTCATGAATTGTAATGCAGTATATATATATGTACTGTGCAGTATTGCAGCCAGCGGGAATAAAATGCTTCAATCCCTGCTGGAAAATAACTCAATGCACTCAGGCAGAAAACAGTCACAAACCTCAATACACCCGGGTATACCCGAATTCGTGGGACTAGCCGAGCTCGAATAAAGTGTGTCGCCAGTGTATAAGCGTATAAGTGTCACAGAGGAGTGCTACTGAGCATGGCAATATATATTTAAAACCAGAGACAGAACATGAAACACAGAAAGAGCTCAGTGCACATCCAGTGAAAATTATACACGGTACAGTGCCTAAATATATATGTATAGATATCTATTAAATAAAATGGTCTTTTAGTTTAACATTTTGGCCAAAGTGTTGTAAGCCCCTCAGCCACTACACGGCAGACCACATCTCAAGGGTACCTAACACTAATATAAATTCTTAACAACCTGTGCATTACCAGGAAGAATGATTTATAATAAATCTGTCAAAATTAGTTGCATAGTTCTAAGTCTGATTGAAGCTTTTATTAACCTGTAGACTACCAGGAAAAGCACTCTGTATTAGATTTGTCACAATCATACTTCAAGCAAGTAAGTTCCACTGAGAATGGGAGATGCTATGGAGTGAGCTTTTAACCATTTAAATGAGGGAGGGGGTGAGCTTCAATTAGGTAGGAGGTTGCCACCCTCCAATCAGCTAAGACCAGCTGAACAAGAATTGTAAAACATACAGGACACCTACAAGCTCATATTGAACCCCCAAAATAACCCCAACATATATATGTGTCACAGAGGAGTGCTACTGAGCATGGCAATATATATTTAAAACCAGAGACAGAACATGAAACACAGGCAGAGCTCAGTGCACATCCAGTGAAACGTATACACGGTACAGTGCCTAAATATATATGTATAGATATCTATTATATAAAATGGTCTTTTAGTTTAACATTTTGGCCAAAGTGTTGTAAGCCCCTGAGCCACTACATGGCAGACCACATCTCAAGGGTCCCTAACACTAATATAAAATATTAAATGGTTAAAAGCTCACTCCATAGCATCTCCCACTCTCAGGGGAACTTGCTTGCTTGCAGTATGATTGTGACAAATCTAATAGAGTGCTTTTCCTGGTAATGTACAGGTTAATAAAAGCTTCAATCAGACTTAGAACTATGCAACTAATGTTGACAGATTTATTATAAATCATTCTTCCTGGTAATGCACAGGTTATTAAGAATTTATATTAGTGTTAGGGACCCTTGAGATGTGGTCTGCCGTGTAGTGGCTCCGGGGCTTACAACACTTTGGCCAGAATGTTACAGCCTGAGATGCAGTAGTTGGATTTACTCTGGCAATTTGGCAGATGGCAAAAAAAAAAGTATAAGGTTATGTCGATTCCTTCTAGGTTCGTGCCCCTGTTTTGTAATCAGGGTTTAGTCCAGGTTTTCAGGGTCAGGGTTTTGAAAATTGGAGACATAGAGGGATTCTGGAGGTGGGAGATTTGTTAGAAAAAGACAAGCTAATGTCGTTTGAGGAACTGATGAGAAAGTATGGGCTGCCCCAAACTGAGCTGTTTAGGTATATATAGGCCTGACACTTTGTGTGCCAAGGTTTCTATGGTGAGGAATTTCCTAGATATACACGATTCGAAGATTTATGTAAAACAAAAAAATACCAAAGATGTCTGATATTCTCTTTGTACCAGGGTTTAAGCTCAAAAAAGGATACCCCGGCCCATAAATATATGGACCAGTGGGCTCTGGATTTCCAGACTGAAATAACAAGTGTGATCTGGGAAGATATATGGGAGAATGTGGGTAAAATCTCTATATGTACGGTAACAAAAGATAATATATATAACATTTTGCTACATTGGTACTACAACCCCAAAAGATTAAAGCAGATGTTCCCAGGGACCTCTGATAGATGTTGGAGGGGATGTGGACCTATAGGAGACCTGGCACATATCTGGTGGTTTTGCCCAATAATGCAGACATATTGGAGGACAGTTCTGAAACTAATAAAGGATGTGACATATATCAAGATTCCGCTAGATCCAATTTAAATTATTCTGGCAAAACGCATGGAAGATGTGAACCACCATACGCTTAAAATGATTCTGCATATGCTAACGGTGGCTAGGTGCGCCGTGGCAGCGGCGTGGAAAAAGACACTCCCGCCCTCCAGAAGAGAGATTATTAGAAGGGTCAATGATGTTCAATTCATGGAGAAACTTACCTCATTTCTGAATCATACCACAAGGAAGTATGATAGGTGCTGGGGCCCCCGGGATGTTGGATAGGGAAGTGATCCCAGAGGGAGAGGGAGTATGGGAATGCTGAGTGTAAAATAAGGTGTTTACCAAATATCAAACATCAAATGTTGTATGATATGTAATGTGGTGATTGTTGTTTGTAAGAAATTTGATACAAAATGGTTGTAACCCCCCCCTCCCCTTTTCCCTTTTTGTATCCCTTCCCTTCCCATTTCTGTTTGAAAAACCTAATAAAAATATAAGTTTAAAAAAAATAACAAATACTAGTGCAGTTTCTTTGCCCCAGTTTAGCAGTCTGGGGCTTTGATAAATAACCCCTGTAGTGTAACAACACACATACATCTTTGAACAATGGAGGTTTTCCAACTTTTTCTTTCAATCTTTAAAATTAGCATGCAGAGAATGTTGAGTGTAACATGCTAGACAAAATACATATATATTTCACCCAGAGGATGGAGAAGACACAGCCCATCCAGGTACGTGGCCAGAAAGTGTATATTGTACAAAAAAAGACAAATTCCAACGTTCAACAAATTATTATAGTTATAACAAAATAATAAAGTCAGCATTATCTGAAGTTGGCAACAGAGAGTGAACGACCTACATTTTCCCAGCATACTAAAACATGTGCACAAAGTACTTTTTCTTTGATCATATATTCCTGGAAAAAAGCAATGTTTAAAAACCCTGAAAGAAGCCAGTTTCCCATAAAGCAGGCTAAGTCACACACCTGGAGCCAGTAAATAGAGATTGCACGGCCTTCACTAGGCATTTACAGCCACCTTGCCTTGAAGCAAAGAAGCGCCTGTGAAAGGAGATGCTGCGGGTGTTAGTGGGAAAGTATAAATTGTTGAATTATTTTTAACCCATGTTTAACTGTCTGGGCCAGTATTTGTTGCATACAGATGTAGATGGCAGAAATAACGGCTGCTACAGATGTAGTAATACTTACTGTTCCCGCTATCGTGTCAACAAACGAGATTCCACCCACGGGTTGTGTACCGCAGTCCAGGCGCAGGAAGCTGCTGAAAGACTATGAAATATCATCCCGCGGTTAGGTGGTGTGTTTTCTTCTAATGTAAATTTTGTGTCTGACCGCTACATGTCACTGCATTATGAATATCTTTAGTTGCTGTGCATTCTAGGGAATTTTCAATTACGTTTTACATTTTGTACATAGGATAGATGCAGGGGGTCTCTGAAGCTGAACCCCATTAATTTAAACTCAGAGGACCCCCTGCTTCCGGTGATACTTACCTTCGTAGGAGGTGCTAGTAGCCGCTCTGGCTTAGCTACCAGGATTCACATAAAGGCCACTTTTCAAAGTTCCCGCGCCACGCCGGCCAATAGGAAGTTGTGATGTCATCCAGTGCAGCTTCCTATTGGCCCACATAATGTGGGAGCTTTAAACTTGCAGGAGATACAGGCACTCCCTCCCGAGGTAAGTAGCTCAGGAAGCAGGGGATCCCCGAAGCTGAAATTAATGGAATTCAGTTCCGGATACCCCTGTTTTAATCCTATGTAAAAAATAAGAAGAGAAAAACAGCTTGGATTGCTCATTTAATGCTTTTTGTACTGCATGTACTGTCCTGGTTGCACATGTGATAGTTTAACAGTTTTGTGCGCAGGCGTGTCAGCATACAAATAAAAATTTAACTTTATACTTTTTAAATTGCTTTTGTAATCATTGTACACCAACACACCCTAGATAATCCTTATTGTTAAAGTAAAGATCTTAGAAAGTTTTCCGTGGATCCCTATGACTGCACCTGTATATTTGTGTGGGGAGGGGAGACTGCTTTGGGATGTAGGGAATTCATTTTCAATTCATATTGGCGACACACAAATAGCAGAATGTTTTTGCCAACAAACACAGATACCAAAAGGATAATAATCACCCCCATCTTAACAAAAATATGTGCTTATCATAACACTCTCCTGTGCCTTTCTTTGTTCCAATACACCACCAAAAAAACCAGGCGGTTTTATTTGAATAAGAGATATTTAGGAAGGCGGTTAGCATTGTTTTTCTTTTTTACTGAGCGGGTGGTGCTTGGCGAGGTGACTTGCAAGTCACGCAAGATATGCAAGTCCCTGCTCACGTGATGCGCGCGCGTATGCGCGGGCACACACGCTCACCGGCACTCGGCGCTTAAGTAAACAAATTATTTAAACTTTCTAGTGCGCTCAGCTTCCCCTGCAGCGTCTCCCCTGCCCCCTCCCCCCGCGAGCGCTTGCGAAAATTTAAAGCACACCCGGCGCTCATGCTTGGAGAGCTCTCCAAGCATGAGCGCGCTCAGCGCCAGCAGGGACAAAGCCTAAGGCTGTCTGCAACCCAGTGGTGAGTGCAGCTGTACAATCACTATAAACCTATAGCCCTAGTGGTGTAGCCACTAAATATGACAGCATATTTAGGCACAACCTAGTTGTGCGGTCCTCAGAATGCCAGTATATCTTTGTGTATGAAGAAAGCAGATGTGTAGTCTCTGGCACAATGTCAAACACTGACCAATAATTAAATAAATTGGTCAGACATCTAGACAACTAAACCAAACTAAATTAAACCAGCGCTTGTACCAACACACGTCTGACATTATTTTAACAAAGGAAGACTCTCCAGTCGCAAGACATTCTTACACAGAGAGACATACTGTGTCACACTTTGGGGCCTATGCAATAAGCCTCAATAAGCCACTTATCGAGGCCTTTTTGCCCAAAAGGCCTACTGCTATTCAGTAAGCCTTGATAAGTGGCCGTTAAAAGGCTTTTTCAGCATTTTTTTTTCTCAAAAAAAAAAAATTCGCCAGGCTAGCCGCGATAAGCCACTTATCGGCAGGTTTTCACATTTGTGCAATTCTATTAGCCTCGAGTAGGTTATCGGGGCTAATCGAGGCTCTAGAATTGCGATTTCCTCTCAAAATCATCCTGGCAGGAAAAGTTGGCATGAAGGTGGTGAGAGAGGACTTACAAAAAAAATGCATTTTTCCTGCTTTAGATTTATGCCGGGAGTCTACGGGGCTGATACCCATTAATAACAGCACCGGAGCCCCCCAGTATGAATCCAATGCAATAAATATGCATTTACAGGCTACTTCACTACCTTAGCGGCTAACCGCGAAGGCAATTAAGGGGTTAACTACCGGTGCCAGGTTTATTGGGGGTAGCGGGGGTGGGTGAAGGTGGTATTTGGCCCTTGGTTGGTGTTTAGGCCTTGCGGGGGGTGGAGGGGGAGCGGGTAGAGTTAACCCCTTCATTACTTTAGCGGTTAATACTTCCAGCTACTACCCGGTAGGCCTAAACATCCATCCTTTGGGCTACTAACCCCTTCACAAAATTGGTGCACCCACAATAAATAAAAATACACACAACAACCCTACTACCCACCTCATATACCCCCAACAATCCCCCCCCCTTAACACATATAGTAATGGGAAAAATGACATCGAAATATGGATAATAGTGCATTTGCCATTAAAAAATCAAACATTAGCCAGCCAGCATTAATAAAGTAAATAAATGTTCAACTTACCCCTGCCATCATGAAGGGCATCCTCGTCTGCATACTCCAGGTTCATGTCCTCCGATGCCAGCCAGAATACAAGAAACAATACAATATCTAATGTCTCCTAACCCCTTAATTAACTTAGCGGTTAATAACCGCTATTGTAATTAAGGGGTTAACTCACCGTCCCCAGCTACTCACCCTGGAGGCCTAACCACCCACCACGGGAGCACTATACCAACCCTCTACCCATTGACTGGCATAGTTGTACATCATACCCATATAATATGGGCATGATAAGCCACAATTGCAGTCAATGGTTACCCTAATAAAAAAGCATGAAGGCCAAAAATACACTATAATAAAAGATATACACAAGTTCCTAAACATCCCAATTCAACAAATAAAAGCACTACCCAACCAATCAATTAAATAAATAAATAAAAGCACTAACCAACAAAACAATTAATTAATTTAAACACTAGCCACGCAAACAATTAATTAATTTAAACAGTAGCCAACAAAACAAATAATTAATTTAAAATGCGAACCAATCATAAAATGTACTAAAAACAAGCCATCCAAATTAAAAATAATTTAATCCAAACAATAAACAGAAATCGAAAAAATAACAATCAATAGAAAACAAGCATTTGGCAAAAAATGCATTAGCGGTCACTGTATTTATCTGTACCCTAAACGGGCACAGATTAATACATTATCAGCCAATGGGCAAGCAAAAACATAAAAATAAATAAATATCATAAAAAACCTGGAAAAAAAACAATTTCATACATTCAATATTTTATTTACCTTTAGAAGTCTTCACCCTCCGAATCCCAGCGTATCTGCAAGCTCTCGTACTGCGACGTCATCACCCACAATCAAACTCCATCCACCTTAAAGACCAGCATCAGGTAAAAAAAATCTTCTTTCTTTTATCTTCTATCACCATCGTCTATCTTCATCTGTAATTAACTTCTTGAGGTAAAATGAGACATACAAGCCTTATATATGGCCTGTTATGTCACATTTTAGGGTCAGATGGTACAGCTCCAATCCGATTGAATGCTGTATCAGGTGCCAGCCTCTTTTTTTTTTTTTTAAGGATGTGACGTCATCTCCAAGGGAGGTACGTCACATCCTTAAAACCACATGGCTATATCACATGGTAATACAGCCAATGGGATTGAAAACAATCCCATTGGTTGCTGTACCATGTGATAGGACACATTAGTTCAAAAGGATGTGATGTCATCCCTTAAAGTTATGTCACATCTTTTTGAAGTAATGTGACCTATCACATGGTACAGCAACCAATGGGATTGTCTTCAATCCCATTGGCTGTAATACCTTCTGATATAGCCATGTGATTGTCACGTGAAACCAGAACTTTTAACCCCTTAAAACCCGGATCCTTAAATTGTGATTTATTTACAACATGAACATACATAGATTGATTTACGAAATAATACGAAATAAAACTTACTGGGACGGGGTAAAACAAAATAAAATGTTCCCGGAACGAACTTCACAGAAAGGAAGTCTCTACGCACAAACTCCCAGGAGCGGGGTTTGTGCGCAAACAGCCGCGAAACAGTCTTTGGCAAGTGGCGCCGCTCGAAACCACTATTTCTCTGCCAAAAGTAATCTTTTCATTTTCAAGCTGCAGGATTCATCTTGGATTCTTTAGTTCTCACGAACTATAGACTTGCGTTACGATGGGATAAAGTTTTGAATCCAGCTTAGATGAATCTTTCTACCGCATGATGAATCTAGCTCCCGATTGGCTGCACGGACTTGTAAAAGCACCAAAGTCCTATCTCTATACTCTGAAAAAAAGATAGAGTCCTCCAGCGCGTAGACTTCTGATCTTCTTCTCCTCAGTATATATATAGGGAGAAAGAGAACAGAACACAGACCAACGGTGTAATATGAATTAATATACCAATTTAGGAAAATAATAAAAAAACAGAGATTGACACTTGCCTGTGCCTTTCTCTCACTTGGTGTGTCTCTCCAGATGATCTTCAGTATAAGCTGCAAGCTAAATGGTCAGATATGGGTCGCATGAAACTGTATGTTTCTCCAGCTGAGATCCTTTTGTCCTCCCCCTTTGTCTGATGTAAGGGAAGCTGATGGACCGTGGGTCATCCCAGTATTGGCTGCAGTGCTGTAAATGTATTATAATTGTCTGTGTGTGTCCCGCTAGGTATAAGGGAACCACATTAATACTCTGAGTGAAACTGTATGTGTTGTAACAATAACAAGTAATGTGTCAGTTAGGTATCGTGTGTGCATTGCAACAGTGTTTCGCTGCAAACCGCAGAAAGGAAAAAAGTTTTTAAAACACGGCAACTTGCTGCATAGCGTATAAGCAGTGAGTTAACTTTGGCTAGGAATGTCCTAGCACTTTAATTTTTGCTGTGCGTACGGCTGGGGGTATACCATTAAACAGTTATAGTTTATGTTTTATAAACTTTTATGTAAAACCATGAATGAAAGTCCGCCTCTTTTAGGTGTATTAAAATTATAAGAGCCAAGGAATTTACATGCGGGCGGAGCAGCGGAAACACTTGATTCACAAGTACAGTGATCAAAGGGTATATGGCATGGAATTCCGGAGAGTGAGTCATGTATAACTTAATCCGGACTTTCAAGGCATCCTGCTAATATGATCCCAGAATGTCTGCCAGGGTCCTGAATGAACAAAGGACCCGCATGTTAAAGTGTTAAGTGGGGAGGGGGAGATGTAAACAGTGTTCCCCTGGCATATGTCCAGATGTCCGGGGGAAGGTAGACAATATGTCACCAGGGAAGTGGGCTTGGTTAGGTATGGTAAGCGGGACAGGTGCAAAGTTAGCGCATGCCCTTGGCATACCTTGAAGCCCCTTTGCCCAGTTCCATGAAGTCCTGGCAACCTTGCCATAGGTGAACCCCTTCATTGCCTTAGCGGTTAGCTGCTAAGGTAATGAAGCTGCCTTTAAAAATATATATTTATTGCATTGGATAGAAGCAGGGGGTCTCCGGAGCTGGTATTAATGCGGGTCAGCTCCGGAGACACCTGGCTTCAATTCAATGCAGGAAAAATAAAAAATAAATCCTATGTGCAAATCCCTTCTTGCCACACTTGTGGTGGTGAGATTAAATTTGCAAGGAGCTCGCTAGCTGAGTGCCTCGATGATCTCATTGGAAATACCTCAATAGAGTGATTTTTCAAAAAACGTGAGTTGGGGCCGTTTTTCAGCTCTCGCTCGGTGTGTTTGAGCGGAAGCGCTACCGCTCGGGGAGATGCACTTCCCGATCGAGTTTGGCAGGTCATCAGAGCTTTCTGAATAGCAACCTTGCTAAATCGTTCGGGAAGTCCTCAAAAAGCTAGATGACTTAGTTATCGAAGCTACTGTACCTGAATAGGCCCCAATGACTATTGATTTCTTGCAATTTGTATAAAATGAATTACTACAGTAGCTATTGATGTGGACAGCCTTTTAGCTTCTGGGATGTCTTCCCTTAGGCACAATGGATATATGAAACCATAAATACTGGACACTTTATGTACTTTTTTAATGTACATTTTCGATTAATCACTGCATATTTCTTGTTAATCTGATGTTTTCATTTATTTGTTTTGGGTGCTGGGATGGTGTTGTAAGACTGGGCCCTGCTGTGTAACAAAAATATTGTGCATTATTCTGGATTTTAAAGTGCATTCATAAAATATTTATTATTTGTACAAGAACTGGTCTACAGGGGCTTTGTGAGCAATAATATATGTTGCATATTTAATCAAATGTGTTTTGCCTTTTGCAATTTTTTTTCATTAAATACACCCTAAATGAAAAATATGATGGTAGCGATGCTATTTGATTCACATCTGAATTCTTTCCCCCTAATGCAAATATTTCTAGGTATCTGTATCACATATGTTACTTACTGTAGATTTGTTCTTTTTGGCTCTGTCTTTAGTTTAAATATTTTAAGTCTAATAATTTTGATATACGTATAATACATATAAATACACACACACACATATATAATGTATATGTAACGGGTATTCCCCCAGCCCAATCGCCGATCTGGTGTGGGTGCAAGGAACATACGGTGTTACCCTGAGTGTGGTGCGTTACCTGTTGGCTCACAGGAGGGCTGAGCTTCCGCCACGGGGAACCTGGGGCAATTATAGTATACTAATGAGTAACCACTTACTTGGTGCAGCGCCTCCACCTGCGATGGCTCCCACCAGAGGGGGAGTGGTTCCTCGCAGGACAATCACAATAATCACATACAACTGAAGGGATAATAACGAATACCTTTTACTTAGGAACGTAAGATAACACATATCACGGCAATAACATCATAACCGGTGTCCCTCTCTAGAGGAGACACTCACTGCGTCGCGCAGGACACTTTCCCAACACAGGATGATTCCACCCAGTGTCCAGTAGTTCCCACCCAATGTCCCGCACTCTTGGAGAGAACGTGGGTGACTGCGCAGCCACAATTACACTAAGAGCCCGTTGGTGCACTTATGACTGTATAGTACCTGCCGAGCACTCCGGTGCTCGGATCAGCAACAACTTCACAAAGGATCAGTCGTATGATCACTCCGTCTGATCCCCAACCGGACTCCTTTCACGAGGACCGCCAGGGGCGATCCCAACATGGAAACAGTCTCTGAGGACCCCAACTTGGATCCGAACCCCTTAGCAGGAACCGCAGCGTCCACTGTGTCCCTATCTAATCTACCCTACTGTGACAGGATCCCTAACCTGGGGCCTGTCTCTGTCGCACTACAAACTGGGGGTGAGAACCTATCTGGGACCTAAGGGGTTAATAACCTACTCCGTTCCCCTTACTCTTCCCGGTTCTACTCTACCCCTGCAACTAACCTTCGCAGACCTGACGAACTAATCCTAGCACTCTCAGCACTTGCCGTAACACGCTGCAACCTACTGGATGTGTGCAGCCAACGTGCTACACAACACTGTGTCTGCCTGTCAGACCTCACGGCACTGGCAACCGTGACCCTGACCAGACAACACACTAACACTAAGGGCAGCGTCCCTATCTTGGGCCGTCCCTATTAAATTACCCACTAATCTTGTGGGGAGTTGGGGCCTACCTGGGGTGTGGGTACCTATCTGGATGCAGGAGCTGCACTCGCTCCCCGCACCCTTTCTTCCCTTCTGTTCCCCAGCTCCAACTAATGTAAGTGACAGGGTCCCTAACCTGAGGGCTGTCCCTGGCAACACTCATTTTACTGGGGGACTCAGGGCTATCTCGGGCCTTGGGGGCTGCTGGCCTAGTGCAGGGAGTCACTGAGTCCTGCACCCTACCACCTTCCCCTGGCTGCTCCTGGTCTGTACTGCCTAGCGTGGGCTCAGCACGCGAATTGTATCCACTTGCTTTTAGGAAGCTCCTAAGCCCTATTGGCTCCCTGGTATCACGTGGAGCGCGCAGAGGCTCCTGGGATCTTTAGTCCCTGCTTAGTGCCTCCCCTAATAGGCTAGGGCTTCGCGGGCTTTCCTACTCTTTTCTGCGCATGTGCGAGCTCCCTGGAGTCCTCCCGGTGCTCCTAGCCCTTGCGCATGCGCAACACACCTCTCACTGGCGGCGCCCTGCTCTGTGAGCCGCCGGGACCGCGGCAATGCGATCGCAGCCTTAGCGACGGCCCGATCGCGTCCCTGGCAACCGGCCTGCACTAGGAGGCAGCGCGCTAATCCCTGTTCTGGCCCTTCACTCGCGCTTTGCCTACCTGACTCTTGGGCCCTACCTGCGCAACCACTGCGCATGCGCGAGCTAAGGGGTAATGGCGGCGCCCTCGCTGCCCGGCTCCGGGAGTCCTCCGCTGGGAGTCCCGTGATGCGCGTGCGGCCTTGGCAACCGATCGGACACGAGGTGAGGGGGGTGCTGAGTTGCAGGGGAGACCTGGCTACATCTATATATATATATATATAATGTATTAAACATATAGCACATATCTCCCTTAGGGGAGTGCCCCCCTGTGGGATCGAAACGTTGGAGATATGTGCTATATGTTTAATACATAATACTGCTTCAAACTGTCTGAGTGCTGTCACCTCTTTGCCGCGCATGGTAATGTATGCTTTTATTATTTCTATGGGACATGCACCAGCCCACTACTGATTACCTACAGGAGTGCCAGTGACCTTCTATCAACTATATATATACCTTGAGAAAGGTCCCACTGGGGGACCGAAACGTCGGTTTTTGTGTCTTCTATCAAATATAGAACATTTTTGATTTACTTACCTGCGTGCTGTCCCTTGATGTCGTGTTGCAACCGGTATCGTATGGTCTGTTATTGCTTTATGGGATAAGCACCAAAACTTATTTACTTGCATATGGTGTGCCGGCTGTGCATTGGATTTTATATATATATATATATATATATATATATATATATATATATATATATATATATTTATATACCTCCACCGTTAGCATATAGCCAATAAAGAATATCCCCTGTGAGCACAGTATAATTGTCTTAGACAGGTCAGCACCCCTGCCTTTCAACCATTACCACTTGCATTCAGTGCTTCCACTGCAGCAAGGGATTCTGTGAATTGACGTGCAAATGCGCACACAATGTGTCACCTTTGTCTGAAATCATTTACATGGAACCCATATAAGCAAATGCTCTGCTGTTCACACAGCTTTTAAGCACAGCATGGGATTAGATGCAAAGCCATTCAAACCACTCACAGACATGTTTCAACCTTCAATTGTAAAGCCAGTACAACTGATCTGACACTGATGAGACCCATTATATAAAAATCTTTATTCACCAAGATTAGGCTTATTAAGTCATATCACTGCCATTAGTTCAGTTTAATGACACTGCCTCCATTAATGGATGAAAAAGAGCAGGAGGTTGAAACACTGCATTGTCCTTATGTTTACAGACTGTTCTGTACTGTATGACAAACACACAGCCTCCTTGCCGTATGCTACAAAGCCTCAGCACACAATACTTTCCTTCCCCATTGGCAATGAAAGGAAAGTGTCTCCCTTTACTACATAGCAGATGTAACTGTCCATTTTCACACACTGTACCACAATTCAATCAAACTCTGCTTGGAGTAGAGCCAATGTTTTGCAGCTTTTGTTGCTTTTGATTGCTTGCATTTTAAGCATACTGTACGCATTTGCCCATTCTCTAAGAAGATTAATTCATTTTGCCTCCATGAAGGAAGGTGTAATAGAAGAAATTGCACAATGTGGTGACTTTTTCTTAATTATTTGTTGCCACATTCCTACTATTGGTTGGCACCATTTTCTCTTTTTCTTATCTTCGGTAAATGAAGTATACATATTTCATGCTTCTTTGAGATACTATATACGTGCATATAAAAAAAAAACATACTCTTCAGAAGTCCACGAGTCCATGTATTCATTGTACTTAGAACATAACAGTCTTGGTTTTAAATTGACAATAGGAGACTAGAGAAAACCTTTTTCTTGTATTCTGCATCTTCTAATGTCAAAAAGATACACTATTCTGTGGCTATTTAATGCTAATGATGTCCTGTTGCTACAGTAAAAAAAAAATATGATTACTAATACCTATTCAGAAGTATCTCTGCATTGAAAGAGGATGCTTTCAAAAAAGCTTTCTGCTTGCTCGGTTCTCAAATTATGAATATAAAACATTGAAGTTATCACAAAGTAAGGGCCATATGGCACTTTAGGTTCTAAAGAACTCTACAGAAGACCAAATAATGTATATTCATGTATTAACTTGAAGTACCAAGAAGACAATATAAAATATTCCAGCAGCAATGCTTGACATCACTCTTGAAAAAAATTCAAGTGTATCCGTGTGTGCATACATTGCTTTTACAGAAAAATACTTAACTGACTAATGCTATTTGATTCCCAAATGGGAATGACAAACACATTTTATGAACTCACCCCCTGCAGACGCACTTACCAGAACACCCTCCCACTATCTCTGTACGTTCTTTCTAACTACCAATTAGACTGTAAGCTCCTTAGAGCAATGACTCCTCTTCCTAAATGTTACTTTTATGTCTTATTCCCATGACCTGTTATTTGTATTATTTGTTATTTATATGATTGTCACGTGTATTACTACTGTGAAGCACTATGTACATTAATGGCGTTATATAAATAAAGACATACAATACAATACAACTCTACAAAGCATTGGTCATAGCGAAGTCAGGAAGGAATTTATTTTCCCCTTTGGGAGACATTGGATGATGTTTAACTGGGGTTTTTTGTACGCCTTCCTTTGGATCAATATACTGTAAATACAAATATAGGATGAGTATCTGTCATCTAAATTTAAAATAGATTAAACTTAATGGACATATGTCTTTTTTTCAACCACATCTACTTTGTATCTATGAATATGTCTGCAACAGTGTGGACTGAATATGTGTTAATATGTTAAAACACAAATTAATGTTCCAGCACACACTGACTATTAAAAAAATATCAAACAGGGAATACGCCAAATATAAAAATATTTAATGATGCAAGCACAAGATATAAATACACTTGGAGTAACGTCACACAAGCAGGTAATAAACAGATAAACCCTAGTTGTAATTGGTGTGAGGAAAGAAACACAGGGGGAGGGGAAAACAAAACACAATGGGAAAGAAGGTAGGTGGGGTGTTGGGAAAAAATAAAGGTGAGGAGGGTAGTTAGAGGGGCAATGTTTCGGGGTGAAGACCCCTTCATCAGGCCCGTTCCCTCAGGTCCGAATGGACCACAAGGTACTTCCCTAGAATATTTTTCTATTTGGCATATTCCCTGTTTGACATTTTTCTAATAGTCAGTGTGTGCTGGAACATTAGTTTGTATTTTGCTATTTCTCTAGGGGGAATTTGGGTCCTCCTTGTTCCGTTGGCACCCTGCAGACATTCTTGGTATCACAAATTTTGAGTGCTGTCTATCACTTTTTGTTTTATGTGTTATTATGTTCCCGTTAATTAGTCTAGCAGTCTGCACATATGGATTTAAGAGAGTGCAACACTGGTGTGCCTACTTCAAAAGGAAGGATGGTTTTTAAATTGTAAGTCCTTCAGAGCAGCATTCACCTTGCCTTTTATCACGGAAGGTAAATCAGTTCAGGGCCACTTCACTCTGGTTAAACTATTGAACAAAAACAGTAGATAAAAGGGTCGTCAGACTCAGAAGTTGTCCCCTGCATCATAGCATACAGTATCTTTAAAGAATTCATAATTAAATACAAGGCTTCATCAAGAGACGTGGCTTATTTACAAAACAGTGGTAGCAGTACCATTTATGTAAGGAGATGAATATAATATTCCTAAATTGAAACTGATGTATTGAATTGTATTGTATGTCTTTATTTATATAGCGCCATTAATGTACATAGCGCTTCACAGTAGTAATACATGTGTTAATCTAATAAATAACAGATAATATAAATAACAGATCATGGGAATAAGTGCTTTAGACATAAACATAACATTAAGGAAGAGGAGTCCCTGCCCCGAGGAGCTTACAATCTAATTGGTAGGTAGGGAGAACGTACAGAGACAGTAGGAGGGAGTTCTGGTAAGTGCGTCTGCAGGGGGCCAAGCTTTATGTATCGTGTTCAGAATGTTCACAGTGCTATTCGTATGCTTCTTTAAGCAAGTGTGTCTTAAGGTGGGTCTTAAAGGTGATAGAGAGGGTGCTAGTCGGGTACTGAGGGGAAGGGCATTCCAGAGGTGTGGGGCAGTCAGTGAAAAAGGTTTAAGGCGGGAGAGGGCTTTAGATAAAAAGGGGGTAGAAAAAAGACATCCTTGAGCAGAACGCAAGAGTCGGGATGGTGCATAGCGAGAAATTAGGGCTGAGATGTAAGGGGGGGGGGGGCAGAAGAGTGTAAAGCTTTAAAAGTGAGGAGAAGAATGGAGTGTGAGATGCGGGATTTGATTGGAAGCCAGGAGAGGGATTTCAGGAGGGGAGATGCTGAGACAGATCTAGGAAAGAGTAGAGTGATTCTGGCAGCAGCATTTAGGATAGATTGTAGGGGAGACAGGTGAGAGGCAGGAAGGCCGGACAGCAGGAGGTTACAGTAATCAAGACGGGAGAGAATGAGGGCCTGAGTCAGAGTTTTAGCAGTCGAGCAACAGAGGAAAGGGCGTATCTTTGTTATATTGCGGAGGAAAAAGCGACAAGTTTTAGAAATGTTTTGAATGTGAGGGGCGAATGTGAGAGAGGAGTCGAGTGTGACCCCTAGGCAGCATGCTTGGGCTACTGGGTGAATGATCGTAGTTCCAACAGTAATGTGGAAGGAGGTAGTAGGGCCAGGTTTGGGAGGAAGTATGAGGAGCTCTGTTTTAGCCATGTTGAGTTTAAGGCAACGGAGGGCCATCCAGGATGATATAGCAGAGAGACATTCAGAAACTTTGGTCTGTATAGCAGGTGTAAGGTCGGGTGTTGAAAAGTATATTTGTGTGTCGTCAGCATAGAGGTGATATTTAAACCCAAAAGATGTTATTAGGTCACCTAGAGAGAGTGTGTACAGAGAAAAGAGAAGAGGTCCCAGGACAGAGCCCTGGGGTACCCCCTCAGAGAGATCAATAGAGGAGGAGGAGGTGTTAGCAGAAGAGACACTGAAAGTACGATGGGAGAGGTAGGATGAGATCCAGGATAGAGCTTTGTTACGAATACCAAGAGTATAGAGAATGTGAAGGAGAAGAGGGTGGTCCACGGTGTCAAATGCTACAGAGAGGTCGAGTAATATGAGCAGAGTGTAATGACCTCTGTCTTTGGCAGCATGGAGGTCATCAGTTATTTTAGTGAGGGCTGTTTCCGTGGAGTGAGCAGTGCGGAAGCCAGATTGTAGAGGGCCCAGGAGAGAATAGGTGTTGAGAAAATGGAGCAAGCGAGAGAATACAAGACGTTCATGGAGTTTAGAGGCAAAAGGTAGGAGGGAGACAGGTCGATAGTTAGCAAGACAGGTAGGGTCAAGCTTGCTGTTTTTGAGTAATGGTATGACTGTTGCATGTTTGAAGGAGGATGGAAAGGTTCCAGAGCAGAGTGAGGAGTTAAAAATGTGTGTGAGCGTAGGGATTATAGTAGGAGCAAGAGGTTTTAGGAGATAGGAGGGAATGGGGTCAAGAGGGCAAGTGGTAGAGGGAGAAGAGGCGATCAACAGCGACACATCCTCCTCTGAGACAGTGGAAAAAGAGTCAAGGATGGCAGGAGGAGAGTTAAGAAGAGGTGTAGGATGGGAAGAAGAAACAGAGGGGATGTCCTGACGTATGGATTCCACCTTTTCCTTAAAATAGTCAGCAAAGTCCTGAGCGGAGATGGAGGAAGGAGAGGCAGCTGAGGGTGGTTTGAGTAGAGTATCAAAGACAGAGAACAGTCGGCGTGGGTTAGACTTGTGTATGTTGATTAGTGCAGAAAAGTAGGCTTGTTTAGCTTGCGAGAGGGCAGAGTTGAAACAGGATAGCATAAATTTGTAGTGAAGGAAGTCTGCAAGAGTGTGAGACTTCCTCCAGAGGCGTTCAGAGGAATGAGTGGAGGAACGCAGCATGCGTGTATGGGAATTTAGCCAGGGTCTAGGGTTAGGAGGGCGAGTGCGGCAGAGAGAAAGTGGGGCATGTAGATCAAGAGAGGAGGACAAGACAGAGTTGTAGTTCCTGACCAGGTTGTCGGGGTCTGTAGCAGAGCTGAGAGAGGAGAGGGAGGAGCGTAAAGTGGACTCAAAGTCAGGTAAGTGAATAGAGCGCAGGTTTCTGCAGAACCGGGGTGTAGATGGAGGTGGAGAAGGGGAGAAGCGAGATAAAGAGAATGAGATGAGATGATGGTCAGAGAGAGGAGAAGGGGAAATGGAGAAATCGGAGAGAGAGAAGTTCTTAGTGAAAACCAGGTCTAAGTAGTGGCCATCCTTGTGGGTGCTGGCTGCAGTCCACTGTTGAAGGCCAAAAGAAGAGGTTAGAGAATGAAAGCGGGAAGCCCAAGGGAGAGAGGGGTCATCAATGTGGCAATTGAAGTCCCCAAGGAGAAGAACAGGGGAGTCTGAGAGAGCCAGGATTCAAAGTGAGAGAGAAAGGTAGAAGGGGGATGAGTAGAGGTAGGTGGGCGATAGATGACTGCCACATGAACAGGGAGAGGAGAGAAAATCTGGATAGTGTGAGCCTCAAAGGAGGGAAAAGCAAGAGAGGGAGGAATAGGAAGGGTTCGGTAACGACAGAGAGAGGAGAGCAGGAGCCCCACGCCTCCACCCCTGCCATCAGTGCGCGGAGTGTGGGAGAAGGAAAGGCCACCATAGGAGAGGGCAGCTTCCAGAGCAGAGTCAGACTGAGTGAGCCAGGTCTCAGTTATAGCAAAGAGAAGCAGAGAGTGAGAGAGAAAAAAGTCATGTACAGAGAGGAACTTGTTAGAAAGGGAGCGAGCATTCCAAAGAGCACAGGAGAAAGGGAGAGAGGAGGGAGGGTGGCAGGGGATGGGTATGAGGTTGGAGAGGTTGACACCAGGAGTAGAGGTTGCAGTTGGCAGGCGAGGACGAGCGCATGTAGGAATAAGACAGGGACCAGGATTGGGAGAGATATCCCCAGAAGCAAGGAGGAGAAGCATGGATAGAAAGAGAATGTGTGAGAATGATTTGTAGGGGTGTTTTTTAGTGCAGGGGATATAGCTGTGTGGTGTCAGAGGACGCAGGTAAGAAAGGAGTTCATGTGAACAGAGAAGTGGTGAAGGAAGGAGAGATGGAGATATATGAATAGAGTTAGAGACATACTGAGGCTGGTAAAAAGAAGTGCATAATTTGAGAAGAAGTGAAGTCACAGCAAATATAAATGGTAAAGGCAGCATCACAGCAGTAATGATGCAGTCTGGTATTGATGATATCCTCCTTTCCAGCATAGTTCAAATGCAGGAATAAGGGCCTGTTGGGGTGTCCACTTCTTCCTCACTTCTTTTGTCCTTCCTTTTAAACTTCAGTTGTTCAGTAGTTATGCTACTTATAATGGGCCACTTGGATATGGGCTGCAGGCAGACTAGCTGTTCTGACTGGGTTTATATAGGCCTAAAAAGTCACCTGACAGTGTGGTTCTGTCTGGTTAATTAGCACATCTGAGGCACATTCAAACAAATGGTTTCTACACAGGGTGTTCCCTGCCTAGGTGGCAATACTTAATTTGATTAGGGGTAGACAGAAAACAGCATTCAAATATGGTTTTTACCTAGCATTGGATCACTTGCATATACTATATAATACACACAGCAAAGGCTTCAATTAGGATTTAGAGATGTTTTTTACCTAGCATTGGATCACTTGCATATACTATATAATACACACAGCAAAGGCTTCAATGAGGATTTAGAGATGTTTTTTACCTAGCATTGGATCACTTGCATATACTATATAATACACACAGCAAAGGCTTCAATGAGGATTTAGAGATGTTTTTTTTACCTAGCATTGGATCACTTGCATATACTATATAATACACACAGCAAAGGCTTCAATGAGGATTTAGAGATGTTTTTTTTTACCTAGCATTGGATCACTTCCATATACTATATAATACACACAGCAAAGGCTTCAATGAGGATTTAGAGATGTTTTTTTACTTAGCATTGGATCACTTGCATATACTATATAATACACACAGCAAAGGCTTCAATGAGGATTTAGGGATGTTTTTACCTAGCATTGGATCACTTGCATATACTATATAATACACACAGCAAAGGCTTCAATGAGGATTTAGAGATGTTTTTTTACCTAGCATTGGATCACTTGCATATACTATATAATACACACAGCAAAGGCTTCAATGAGGATTTAGAGATGATTTTTACCTAGCATTGGATCACTTGCATATACTATATAATACACACAGCAAAGGCTTCAATGAGGATTTAGAGATGTTTTTTTTACCTAGCATGGGATCACTTGCATATACTATATAATACACACAGCAAAGGCTTCAATGAGGATTCAGAGATGTTTTTTTACCTAGCATTGGATCACTTGCATATACTATATAATACACACAGCAAAGGCTTCAATGAGGATTTAGAGATGATTTTTACCTAGCATTGGATCACTTGCATATACTATATAATACACACAGCAAAGGCTTCAATGAGGATTTAGAGATGTTTTTTTTACCTAGCATTGGATCACTTGCATATACTATATAATACACACAGCAAAGGCTTCAATGAGGATTTAGAGATGGTTTTTACCTAGCATTGGATCACTTGCATATACTATATAATACACACAGCAAAGGCTTCAATGAGGATTTAGAGATGTTTTTTTATCTAGCATTGGATCACTTGCATATACTATATAATACACACAGCAAAGGCTTCAATGAGGATTTAGAGATGTTTTTTTACCTAGCATTGGATCACTTGCATATACTATATAACACACACAGCAAAGGCTTCAATGAGGATTTAGAGATGTTTTTTTATCTAGCATTGGATCACTTGCATATACTATATAATACACACAGCAAAGGCTTCAATGAGGATTTAGAGATGATTTTTACCTAGCATTGGATCACTTGCATACCGTACATGATGTACCGTAACACCCCGTTAACGCCATATGAGTTTGTTAGCCATTCACACACAGATATCAGACCTCTATGACAAACAAATACAGAATGTATAATCCTGGAGGTTTATGTCTCAATCTGATGCCATGTTCTTTGGATTTGTAATATTGATATTACAACCACCATGCTACTGTATATGGTCCCAATCAAAGACTATAGACCCGTGCAAACAGAGGTCTGGTTCTTCCCTCTTGCACTGAAAGGCAGCAGAAGAATGTGATGCATTGAACATTTCTGGCCAGCAGTTTGCGGGTTAGGTATGAATGATGAAACACCTAGCTCCCTCTTCTTTTCCATATCATTATTGTTCCTCATTCAACAGGGACCTCCAGGAAGTTTTGCACATGCCCATTGTTCTTCTGCACCATGTGGTGCCACTTGGAGGTTACCAAGGTGTGCATTTTGTGTTGGGTCTAATAATTGTGTTTGTGCCAGAGAATTATTGTTGTGGGGGTTCGATCATGGCATGGACCCCCTGCTGTGCCACCATGGCAGTGCTATCTCTGGAGCTGCTACTTTAAGCTTTTTCAGCTGTGGCTCCTGAGTGTCACGTGTGCTCACCACAAACAGGACTAGATTGTGGGGCTGAGGTGGGGATGTATATAACCGCCGCCCTACAACCACAGAGCCAGGTCCGGAGTGCAGAGTCAGAGGTGTGTACCCGGGTCAGGGTAGGAGAGTTCGAGTATGTCGTGGCACTTGCCGTGGTCCGGGGTTGGAGAGCGGAGAGTAGTCAGTATCCGTAAGCTGTGGTCGAGGAGAGGAGAGAGCGGGGGTCCAATAACAAGCCAAGCCCAGGGGTAGAAAAGACACAGGTCCAGGTACGAGCAGGGGTCACAACACGGGTCAGGCAAGGCACAGGAACAGACAAGATACAGGAAGCAGCAAAGGTAAATAAAGGAGGAGGAATCAATCAGGAGGTAGCAGAAGGATGACATCAGACATAAGCTACCAGCCGATAGGTTGCAAGTGTAACAAAGCTGATGTTGTTAGTCTTCGTTGCCGTGCAGTGTGTGCATGCATGAGGAGCGCGGCGTAGGGCGGGCACGTTGCCAGGGAGAGTAGGCGCTGTGGTGAAGCGGTAGGGTGTGCCTCCGCGGGCGGGGTATTGTGTTGGTGCGCACGCACAGACAGAGGTCTGCACGTATCACAGGTACTGCTGCGTGACCTGTGTTGAGAGGGGAGACTAGCGGCGATCTTGACACTGAGATAGTAAGTCTTGCTACATATCTAGTGTGTATGTTAAGTTAGTGGATATATTTGGTAGGCAGTGTCAGTAGTCTTGTGTTGTGTTGGATTGAGACTATATGCAAGTTGATTTTAACAGATGGTGCTAGTACAGTACATTAAAAGTGCAGTGCATGACATATACTGTACACACACAGTCCCTGTGCATTTCTTCATATGGTCATTGTTATACTGTGAGGATCGGGGGCAAGCTGCACCCTGTCAAGCTCCAGTTGCCTGAAGACCTGCTTGGTACCGTTCCAAAGTCTTTCAGGGATTACTCTACTATCCGAGGTGAGTATGTCTGACCTGCCCACAACATATGCCGTCTGGGATGTGTTTGACAAGGCCAGTACGAGGAGCTTCAGCCACACCGGCCCTTTGACTATCCCATTGACCTGCTACCGGGGTCTGTTCCTCCCAGTTGTTACTCTTATCTCCTGTCCCTTACAGAGACCCGCACTATGAAGAAGAACATCCTAGAGAACCTTAAAAGGGGCTTGATCCGGAGGCTGTCTTTCTCTGTTGGGGCCTTTCTTCTTTGTAAAGATAAAGGACGGGTCACTACAGCCATGTATCGATTACCGGGACTTAAATAAGATCACGGTAAAAAACCCTTTACCACTTGTCTCCAAACTTTTCAATCGGTTGCAGGGAGCATCCATTTTTACCAAATTGGCTTTATGAGGAGCTTATAACTTTGTCAGTATTCGCTAGGGTGATGAGTGATTCAATACTCGTTATGGACTCTATGAGGATAGGGTCATGCCGTACGGGCTGGGCAACGCTCCCGCAGTATTCCAGAACTTCGTCAATGAAATCCTCCGCTGTCTTCTTGACAAATTCGTTATCGCTTTTCTGGATGACATTTTGAGTTTCTCCAAATCAGCGCAGGAACATCCAGGTCCCGTGAAGCAAGTCCTAAGATGCCCAAGGGAGAATCATCTATTTGGGAACTAGAAAAATACCAGTTCTACCAGTTCAGCACTTCCTTCCTGGGGTGCATAATTTCGGCTACGGGGTTGGCTATGGATCCAGTTAAAGTAAAGGCCTTTCTGAAGTGGCCACATGCCATTGGCTTGAAGGCCATTTAGTGCTTCCTGGGTTTCGCGAACTACTACCATCAGTTCATACAGAACTTCTCTTCAGTCCTGGCTCCTATCACTGTCTTGACCAGAAAAGCTGTGGATCCTTCACAATGGCCTGCTGATGCTTTAATGGCCTTCGAGAGACTTAAGAAGGCTCAAGTCTCAGTGCACCCAGATCCCACTTTGCCCTTCACTTCACCCTGGAGGTGAATGTGTCTGATGTTGGGGCAGGGGCTGTGCTTTCCCAACGGAATGACAAGAAGTCAAAATTATATCCGTGCCCATTTAAAAAAAAAAAAAAAAGTTTCACTCCGGCAGTGCGCACTTACGATGTAGGCAACCACAAGCTTTTGGCAATTAAAATGGCTCTACAAGAATGGAAACACCTGGGAGGGTACTGAAAACCTGGTTATTATTCTTACTGACCAAAAGAACCTTACGCACATTGAGGGCGCCCGTCGACTAGGTTCTCGGCAAGCAAGGTGGTCACTGTTTTTTTCCTGTTTTAATATTATTATTTCTTATATCCCTGGCTCCAAAAATGTCAACACGGACGCTCTCTCCTGTCAACTCCTGATGGACGATATAGTGGAGGATCACTTGGATGACATATTTTAGGGACAGTCCCAGATCCCAGAAGGTCTTTGGAAAGATTTGAAGACTTTTGTGGCCGCTTGTCCTGTCTGCACCCAGACCAAGATGCCTCGGAGGTCTGTTACACTTCATCCCTTTGAGGAGCCTGCCCAACGCCTCCACCTTGTCCGAGGTCTTCATATGGGAGATCTTCCGACTTCATGGGGGACACAGGTCATTGTTTCAGATTGGGGGTCACAATTCATCTCCAAGTTCTGGTGGGCCTTTTGCCAGCAACTCAGAGTCTCGCTGCACTTCTCGTCCGCCTATCACTCTCAGTCGAATGGACAGACAGGTGGACAAACAAGTCCCTCAAACAATTCATCCGCTGTTTTGTGCCAGAGACTCAGGACGACTGGGCAGATCTATTGCCATGGGTGAAGTTCTCCCATAACGACCTACAGAGCGAGTCATCAAAGGAATCACAGTTATTTTCAAACTATGGTTCCATCCCTCTGCACTTCCTTCATCCGAGGCTGTGTCCAGGGTCCGAGCGGTGGATAACAGGATTTAGTAGCTACAGGAGCTATGGGGGAAGTCCAGGAAAACCTTTGGAAAGCGGTGACCACTCAGAAGAGGCAAGCGGATAGTCATCGTCGTGATACAACCCCGGAGACAAAGCCTGGCTATCGACTAAAAATATCAGGTTGAAAGCAGCTACAGTAAACCTGTCTCCAAAATTCATTGGCCCTTTCCCTATCATCGAGAGGGTCAATTCGGTGGCATACAGGCTGTGCCTCCCAGCCACGATGAAAATCCCAGCCACCTTCCATGTATCCTTCCTGAGATTCCACATAAGGGACCCAGCTGCCTCTGCTCTTGTACCTCCTCCGGAACTTGTCCTAGTGGATGGGCAACAGGAATTTGAAGTCCAGATGGTCTTTGACTCCAGAATGTCCAGAGGGAAACTACAGTACCTGGTTCATTGGAGGGGCTTCAGACCAGTCCTGGATTGCACAGGATCAACTACATGCTCCCTGTCTGGTCGGGGCCTTCCACCTGAGGAATCCGTCGAAACCATCCCTTGTGTGCCTAGACGTCGCTCCTGAAGGGGGGTGGGGAAGGGGGGTGGGGAAGGGGGGTGGGGAAGGGGGGTGGGGAAGGGGGTGGGGGGGTACTGTGATGATCAGGCACAGGCTTATAAAGTTACTGGTTTCTGTTGCCGATGCAAGTTAATGCTTTGGCAAGAGTGCTATGATTATATTATACATGTGTATCAGTATCAATGATAACATTTTCATATTGTGTCAGTGTAGAGTATTGCAGTGATTTATGTGGCTGACTTGGCAATGGCTTAGTGGCCTTGAGTTGGAGGGCGTATGGCCACTAGTGACTGTGAGTCACAGCCTGCAATGCAACTGCAAAACAATTCCATCTGTGCACCTGGTAGAGGTCCATATAAAGTGGGGAATGGGACAATGATGTCTAGCGGCAAAGCAGTAGGCTTCAGAAGAGAGAGATGATGGTTGTGTCAGGAAATGGACAGAGAGAAGATAAGGTAAGTGCCAGCATAAGCAGTACTCAGCAACAGATACAGGAACAGTATGCAAAAGTTTCAAAACAATGAAGCAAACCACCTGAAACAAAGCAGTAAAGTTTGTACATTGCCAAATCGCAGGTTTTTCTAAACTAAATCATTGTGCATAAACCTCAACATTTGAAAATTTATTTTAATGGCCCTTCTGTGCTACTTAGTCAGTCTGTGCCATTTGAACCCAAACAAGTGGTTTGCAAGTCATACTTCCCAGAACAGACTGCCTGTTTTGTAGTTAAATGGTTCCCCTGATACTTCATACTGTATAAGGACTTTTTCTATATCTACTGAAGCGGCCAATTGGGTTATTTTCAGCCAAACTTTCTCACTCACCTTATTGGTCACATTGGGGGATGTGGAATAAACCATATAGTGATATGAATTAGGTGGTAGCTTACCTCCCTTGTCACATATATAGAGGCACCTGATTTTTAAGACATCATTCACACAGGGTTTGGGTCACATTTACTAATCAAAATGTACTTTTGGTATTGAGACATCAATTTGGCAATGTATTTAACTGTATTGTCAACTACAGTCATTAATGGCAATTTTATGTTAACCACAGCCTGAACCACTGTCTTTGTCTCGTCATTATCCTCAGAATGCACTGAAAAGTTTTGCATTTGTTTGTTATTGAGTTTTCAGCTGCAGTCTATACTAAATACTTAATAAATATACTAAATCACATGCTTGGTTAATTATTTCCACTCTACTGGAAAATACATGGGCTATAATATATTCAAATGGAGGTGATGTGCAATGTTGTGGCTTAAGGGTGTATTTTGTTCTTTCAGTTCACTTTCTGTGTTAGAGAATGTGAGACTGCTTACATTGCCACATTTTAGCAATTTATAGACATTTATTTGCAGTCAAAATGCCCCTTTGTTTTCAGACAGATTTAAAACTGAACATTTACCAACTGAAAAACAAAGTAATGCTAAGCTTTCGACAAGAGTTTCGTGTAAGGCTAAGCAGATATGTTACATTTTAAAACTGATCACAAGTGCTGCATAAGAACAGTAGTAACACTCTTAGGGGCTTATGCACTAAGCGTTCATAAGCCACTTATGGAGCACTTATCGCCCAAAATGCCTTCTCCGATTCTGTAAGCGTCGATAAGTGGGCGATAAAATAATGAATCGACAAAAATGTCAGCGTTCATTTTATGTGGCATCATACGTCAGTAACATAATTGTGACAAAACATTGAACCATATATACAATCTTTGGAATTACTTAGGAAAAACATAGACAATATCGTAAGCCATTAGCAATGGTAGGAATTATGTGGGAAAACTAGCAAACAGTGTGTTGCTTAACCACATGTTCCTTCTCCCCCCTCCTGACATACTATATAAAAGGTTGTTCCTTCATATAACTGATCTGTCAATGGCCAAGAAAAGGCCTGTGATGATAGCTATTGATAACGAGGAAGAAAATTAAAGAGTTAAAGAAGAATAAAACAAATGTATAAAGAAAACGCTAATCTCAACAGAAGTTTGAGAGCTTTACTGAAGACTGTGGATGGTTTATCAGTGGATGAGGATGCCATTGGATTGCAAATGAAACTCCTGCCCTTGGATTATACTTGTGTAATTGTTTGGGTGAGGAGGGGACATGGGGGTACAAGAAAGGACATTTTGAGCCACTAAAAGGAGCCATTCTCATATGCTGTTTTAATATTACAGAGCAATAACAATGTTATGCTTAGTTAAATATTAATAAAGCATTAATAAATGTATTACATTTAGTTTGCCCTTAGGTTCAGAACAATCGCAATTTCAAAGAATAATATTGTCCCAACTAAGCTCATTCTAAAGCTTGCCGGGAGCTGGCCGGGAGCTGGCCTGGAGCGTAGCGGGCTAGCCACGGGTCTGCTCTCCGTTTAAAAACGGAGTTTCCCGCGCGGCGGCCGCTTCAATAGATAAGCGCTAATGGCGCTTACCTATTGAAAGTGCCCGAGGCGCGGGAAAACCGTCCGGTTTCAGCCGAAGACAGCCCGCGCGCCACCCGCGCTATTTTTAAACTGTGGGGGCACTGCGGCTGCCCCTGCATGAGTGTCAGCCCGGCCGCCACTGTAATGCATTTGTTGCACAATGTGACCATTCTAAAATTCAGTATATTACTGATGTTGATATCTCATTCACACATTTAGGTCCATATTCAGGGTCACCGACAGATTTCCTAGGGGCCTTGGAATAAAGGTGTAACCAATCCCTCCCACCCCCACCCCTGGTGTCGGCGACCTTGCGAGCTTTCACTCCTGTATTTCTCTCCCCCTTCTGTCTCTCACTCTTTCCCCCTCTATTCCACACTCATGTTCCCCCCTCCACACCCTGTAAGAGACATGTGCAGAGGTACAACCAGAGAGACATGTTTGGGGAAAATAAACCATGACTTTTATTCAACCCATAGCTTTAAGCAATACAGTTTACAGAAGCACACAAATAAATAAACATCCTATCAGTTTGTAAGGGGTAACTCACTTTCCCAGTCCATATCTGCACTGATGAGCCAGGTGGAGACTGGTTAATTGTCTGTAGCTGTAATTAACCAGCTCCCTGCTGGATTCCTCAGACCAATACAGACTTTCTACTGATTTTTGGCAGGGGTTAAGGCCCTATTATACACACCCTCAACCCCCCCCCCCATCCTCACACTCATTTCTCCCTCCTCCCCCCTCCTCCCCATGCCACACACACAGTTTCCTCTAATACCCATACAATTCCCCCCCACACACACTGCCCACATAAACCCCACACACAATAATTTCCCCCACACAATAATGACCCCCCACAGTACACACACACTAACTCCAAATACAGACACCACTACCTCCCAAATACAGATACCACTATACCTCCCACAAAGACAAACACCACTACACCATCCCAGATACAAACACCATTGCATGCCCAGATATAAACACTACTACACCCCTTCAATAAATCAATAAATACTCTCTTGCACCCTCACTCATCCAATCCCGCTCCCTCAATTCCCCCTCCTCACACTCATTTCCCCCTCCTTCCTTTCTGAACTTCTGAATACGCACGCGTTTCATGTTAAACGCTTCTTCAGGGCACGTATCAAAGGAGAGAGTCCCATAGGAGGTTTAAGGGTTTATATAGTCACACAGAATCCCTGTTGTAGAGGATAACCCCTTGAGTACGAGACTCGGGCAGGCTAACTAGCCCTACTTATGAAGTTTAATGTGATAGCCCAAAAACATAGCACATACATGCCAGACTATTGGAAATGTAAATAAAGGGTGTATAACCCATCATAGTATGGCAACCTTAGTTACTTTGGGTAGCTCTTAAAAGGTAATAGATGCGGACCACACTACATACATTCATTTTATTAGGTTTTTTTAGGCGGTGTTTATATAAACTTAATGACAATTGGAGAGAGTGGCACATAGCCACTGTCAATGGTGGGTATGAAGTGCCCACTGTTGATGTTAGTCCTTAATGCAGGATTGCTATACTGTGCAGATTACAGATGTTGATTTTGGAATGCAGGTAGGGGAGGTGCTATATGTTCGCAAGTATGCCTGTAAGTGGAGACATGTAATATTCACGGTTTATTACTCAAACTGTTATGGTTCAGTTAAATGGACTGAAGACAAACCCTTCATTTAGGCCATTTGGTGTTAGTGTCCCTAGCATATATATCCATCTTTTCTTTTAAAGTTAAATGTCCCAGTCACCTCGCCATATGCCAGTGGTGTATTGGTCAATGCCTACAAATAGCATTGATTTTAGATCTCTGTTGTGGTAGATGTTGATATGTTTAGCAACCAGAGTGTCCAGTTTGTTCCATATTGACCCAATGTGTTCTAAAACACGTTGTTTAAATTGGCGACAAGTTTTGCTTACATACTTCTTACCGCAGATGCAAATGCCCTTATAGATCACTCCAGTTGTGATGCAATTTATGAATTTACGGATTATGTACTTTCTGGAATCATTAGAGTTTCAGAATTCTTTTGTCACTGTTATGTATGGACAGGCTTTGTGCCTCTGGCACCGGAAAGATTCCACTGATCGTTTGGGCAGCCATGTAGGTGCTGCTTGTCCACCAGAGAAGTGATTGTGCACCAGGGTGTCCCTCAAGTTTCTTGCCTGTCTACTCACCATTGATGGATGTGTGAGTAGTACATCCTTGAAGTCACGGTCAGCCATCAAAACATGCCAGTGCCTCTGCAAAATGTCTTTAGTTAGATTCCATTGTTTGTTGAAAGTACCCACAAATCTCACAACTTTTTGCTCAGGTTTTTTGGTTAAGTTTTTGATAAGATCTGCATTGTTGGTATTTCGCCCTTTTGTATGCATACTTTATAACTTGGTTACTATATCCCCTCTCGAGGAATCTGTTTCTCCTTTCAACTGCTTGTTTTTCAAATTCATTTTGTTCACTGCAATTTCTTCTTAGTCTTAGGAACTGTCCTATGGGTATCCCATTCACACCTAAGGTGGTGGCTGCTGGCATGCAGAATGCTGCTGGTGGCTGTTATTTTCAAAAAATGGTTGTGTTTAGTGCACCATTATCACCCTTTGATATAGTGAGATCCTGAAAGCAAATGGATTCTGCATAGAACTCTAAGGTAAGGCGTAGATTGAGAGATTGAGAGTGTTCGTGTTCAGAATATTTATAAATGTTTTGAGAGTGTCCACTGGTCCATGCCAGATGATGAACACATCATCAATAAAGCAAAGCCACATATCTCAGGCAGTGTTCACTTGTATTAATATTTAACACAGTTCAACAATAGAAAACAAGTCTACATTTCTCGCTTGTTAAAGGCATGTTCAATACATTTTTCTCAAGGGGGGACTTTGTTGAATTACAGGGTGACATCTACTGTAATGCTGTTGAAAAAGGTGTCTGGTCATTCAATTTGCCTTTTTCAGAGACTGATCAGACACTTTAGCCCCCTTCCACCTCCCTACTACTACCACATTTTAACGACTCCCCCGGGCTGCCATATTCCTCTATTCAAATATTCTGCCCCTGGCACACAGGGGTTGAAAAACTGAGCAATCTCATCTCATCTTGTTATTGAGAGAGGGGGGAGTAGTCCAGGCTGACTGTCTTTATGCACACAGGACAATAGGC